>NW_027366846.1:0-65163 GCF_046119375.1 Phyllobates terribilis | reverse complement strand
CCAGAAGCCGCCCTTTAGGTGGGAAAAGCTGGAAGAGGAGTCCTTCTGCCAGCTGAAGATGGCCCTCACAGGGGATGAAATCCTGGCATATCCAGACTACAGCCAGCCCTTTATCCTCCACACGGACGCAAGCAACATCGGGCTAGGAGCCGTACTGTCCCAGATCCAGCAAGGGAAAGAACGGGTAATCGCTTACGCCAGCCGAAAGCTACGGCCCACGGAGAGGAACCCTGAGAATTATAGCTCATTCAAGCTGGAGTTCCTGGCAGTAGTGTGGGCAGTTACCGAACGTTTCAAGCATTACCTTGCCTCCTCCAAATTCACCGTGTACACGGATAACAACCCGTTGACACACCTGGACACTGCAAGGCTCGGTGCCCTGGAACAGAGATGGATGGCCCGCCTGTCCAACTTTGAATTCACCATCAAATACCGGGCAGGACGCTCAAATGCCAACGCGGATGCCCTGTCTAGAATGCCGAACTTACCGGACGTAGGGGAAGATCCAGAAGATCTGGAAGAAGTTGAGCTCCCTGCGTTCCACCGTCATGGGATTACCCTGTATTCCCACCGTGTGAAGGACAGGCGCTCCATGACGTTCAATCCCTTGCCCCACTACAACTGGGCGGAGACGCAAGACAGTGATCCCGCAGTCCATTTGGTGAAGGAAATGCTGACCCAAGCCGATGCCTGTCTTGACCCAGACGCTCCGGAGGAGACCAAGCAACTGTGGAAGGAGAAAAGTAAGCTGTTCCTCTACAGGGAGAAGCTGTGCCGGAGAATGGTTAACTCTCGAACACATGAGTTGACCTGGCAGGTAGTGGTCCCAAGACGAGACGCGGCTATGATTCTGGAGGCATACCACAACGGAGCAGGACACTTCGGATGGAAGAAGCTGGAGTTCTTGTTGCGTGAACGGTTCTACTGGGTAGGCATGAGAGGAGCCATCGAGAGGTGGTGCAGAGACTGTGGCCCGTGCCACCTGAGAAGAAAAGACCGAGCCAGCCAGAAGACTCCCCTGCAGCCCATCATCACCAGACAGCCATTGGAACTGGTAGCCCTGGACCATGTGAAACTGGCTCCAAGCAGATCTGGGTATGTCTACGCCCTCACAATCGTAGATCATTACTCCCGGTTCCTGGTGGTGGTCCCGGTCAAGGACTTAACGGCTCAAACAGCAGATAGAGCCTTCCAGCAGCACTTCTGCCGTCCACACGGGTACCCGGACCAAGTGCTGACAGACCAAGGACCAGCCTTTGAAGCGGAGGTCTTCCAGGAGTTCTGCAACCTGTATGGCTGCAAGAAGATAAGAACAACGCCCTATCACCCTCAAACCAATGGAGTCTGCGAGAAGATGAACCAGGTGGTGATAGATCTGCTAAAAACATTGCCCCTGAAAGAACGCAGTCTGTGGCCTGAGAAACTGCCCGATCTGGTGGACCTGTATAACCACATCCCTGTAGGTTCCACCAACTGTACCCCGGCTTACCTAATGAGAGCAAGACCTGGTAAGCTGCCTATTGACCTGGATATGGGAGTCCTGACGCCTGAGGACACCTCGCCAGAGGCAGACTGGGATACAGAACGGCAGCAGCAGTATCGGAAAGTACAGGAGAGCGTCGAGCGAAGTCTGTCTCAAGCTAGAGAAAGGCAAGAGAAGGCTTATAACCAGTATGCTCCCGCTGTTCCCCTGGTACCTGGAGAGCAGGTCTTGAAGAGGAAGAGGCGGCTCCACAAGTTGGACGACCAGTGGGAGAAGGACCCGTACACCGTACTGCCATCAAGCCATGAGAACCCAAAAATCTGCGTAATCAGTAAGGATGGAGGAGAAACCACAGCCATTGTCTCCAGAGACCACCTGAAGAAGTGTCCCGAGCAGCTGCAAAGCCCTGAAGAAGATCAAGAAAACCCTCAACCCGCAGAGGAAAGGGAAGAAATGATCAGTACCGTACTAGGAGACTTTCCCCGGTCTTGGACACAAGTAAACGGCGCTGTCATGGTACCCGTCCTCACCTTTCTCCAGCCAGCCCCGCAAGTGCCTACAGAGGAACCGGTAGAGCTGGAAGAGCAGCCGGCCCAAGAGGCAGAAGAGTCCACACCAGCAGTACAGGAGGATCAACCCTCTGCTAGTAGTGAGCCTGCCGTGCCCCTAGTGAGCCAAAGAGTGCGCAGACAGCTTCCCAGCTTACCCATAACACCTCCTACACCCTGTAGTGCAGAACCAGTTAGTGAGCTCCATAGGTCCACTAGAGTCACTAGAGGTCAGATGCCCGCTCGCTGGAGAATCTAAACTAATGCACTGTGAATTTATCTGTTAACTGTTTATGGTTCATGTTGGTTGCCTGTTACTAATTATGTTTCTCAGTTACCCTGCAGATTTATTTGGACTAACAGGTTATGGACACTGGATAACCGGAACAGTTTTGTAGATAGTTGCACCTTGGTGCCTCTTGCGAAGACGGTCGCAGAAGAGAAAACCTGTCTGGCGTGGCCTACTTGCGGCCCAAAGTAGCTAGCTCTAGCCTTGCAGCCACGCCCAAGGACAACGCAAGGGGTTTGCTTTGGACAGGTCCCCTATTCTGTGCCAAGACTTCGCCTTGTTGGGTGACATGGACACCCCTTTGTTTCATAAACTTCACCTTGGGTGATATGGACACCCGGTCACGGAAACGCCGTGACCTCTACAGACTAAAGCTTCTTGTAAATATGTTGTTGTTATGTTCTGCTACCAGAGCTAAGGAAAGAGAGGAGATCTGTCCCTACGATAGAACTCAGCTTAATCCCTACGATGTAACAGGGGACCTGATCCTGCGATCAGACCTGCTAAAGTCCTAAGCTAGTCTGTACGGAGACCTATAGATGTGGGGAGGGAATCCCTACAAGTACTAAGGACTGGGAGGAATATGGGACACCTCCTAACAGAAATAGTAGCAGACAGACGAACAAACAAAATATATAGAACATAGAGGTCAGTAGACCAAGCAAACTAACAGAGCAAGACACAGAGCACAGGCTAGCTAGAAAGTAGATATACAATGAAGTCCAGCAAAGCCAGAAGGGCGGAGCAGGATTAAATAGGCCAACAAGGTCATGTGACCAGCAAAGGAAAAAAAAACTAAGAGCAAGGTTCTAACAGTACCCCCCCTTCTAAGAGGATCCTCCGGATCCCCTAGGACCAGGCTTATCAGGAAATCTCCTGTGAAACGCTCTGATAAGTCTGGACGCGGAAACATCATCCGACCTCACCCAAGAGTTATCCTCGGGACCGAAACCTTTCCAGGCCACAAGATACTGCAAACTACCTCTATACCGTTTAGAGTTAAGGATGCGAGAAATTTCATATTCCCCGTCCTCCACCACCGGAGGAACAGAGGCAGAGGCGTCACAATCCGATACAACAGCTTTTTTCAACAGAGAGACATGAAATACCGGATTAATTCTCCAGGAGGTAGGAACCTCCAACCTAACAGCAGATTGGTTGACAACCTGAAGCACCTTAAAGGGCCCTACAAACTTGGGACCCAATTTCTTTGAAGGAATCCTCAACCGCAGATTCCTAGAGGACAACCAAACCATGTCACCAACAGCGAACAAAACCTCCTGTCGTTTCCTATCAAAGTAGTCCTTAGATTTTCTGTTGGCCTCCTGAAGATTACCACGCACATCCGTCCAAACTCTCTCCAAATCACCGGAAAAATTCTCCTCCTCAGGCACGGCAGATCCCAACTTGGAGAACGACCCAAACGACGGATGTCTCCCAGAACAACAAAAAAAAGGCGAACAACCAGCAGAAGAAGATGTATGATTGTTCAGAGCAAATTCAGCAAGTGGCAGAAACTCAGACCACCCCTCTTGATTGTCTGTCACAAAACAACGCAAGAACTGCTCAACATCCTGGTTTTTCCTTTCTGTCTGGCCATTAGATTCAGGATGATATCCGGACGAGAACGATAAATGAACTCCCAACCTGTCACAAAAGGCACGCCAAAAACGAGCCACGAACTGAGGACCCCTATCAGAAACAATGTCAGTAGGAACGCCATGAAGTCTGACAATTTCCTTGACAAAGGCCTTAGCGAGAGTTTTAGCGCAGGGCAGTTTGACAAAGGGAACCAAGTGACACATCTTGCTAAAACGGTCCACGACCACCCAGATGACAGTAAAACCCTCAGAGGGGGGAAGGTCAGTTATAAAGTCCATAGCCAAATGTGTCCAAGGAGCACTGGGAACCTCCAAAGGACAAAGCAACCCCGCAGCAGGAGTATGTGAGGACTTAGATCTAGCACATATAGTACATTGACGCACCCACTTAATGACTTCCTTCTGCCATCCAGGCCACCAAAAACTGCGACCCACCAGTCTCTTGGTCTCAGAGATTCCGGGATGACCTGCCAACCGAGATTCGTGACACTCAACAAACAAATCTCTCCTAAAGGTCCCAGGCACAAACAACCTCCCATGAGGAGTGTTAGAAGGGGCATTCTCCTGTGCTTTAAGAATCTCATTTTCCAAAACGGAGTCCAAAGCAGCTATCACAACACCTTCTTGTAAAATGTTCTCCTCTTTCTCAGCACCGACTATGGGAGAAAAACTGCAAGACAAGGCATCCGCCTTAACATTCTTAGTACCAGGGATGTAAGTAACGGAGAAATTAAACCGCGAGAAAAACAGTGCCCACCTAGCCTGACGGGCATTCAGGCGCTTGGCAGCATCAAGATATATCAGATTTTTATGATCCGTAAGAACCTGAACGGGAAATTCCGCACCTTCCAAGAAGTGGCGCCAGTGTTCAAATGCGAGTTTAATAGCCAATAATTCCCGATTACCAATATCGTAATTCAATTCAGTCTCCGAAAAATTTTTTGAAAAAAAGGCACAGGGATGTAATCCATCCCCGTTATCCTGAGACAATACTGCGCCAACCCCCACAGAGGAAGCATCAACCTCAACCAAAAACGGCCTAGTAACATCAGGCTGCATAAGGATGGGAGCAGAGGTGAACCTCTCCTTGAGATACACAAAAGCTTCAATGGCCTCAGAAGACCACTGAACAGCATCAGCACCTTTCCTGGTGAGATCAGTCAGAGGTTTGACAATACTAGAAAAAATTTTTATGAATTTTCTGTAGTAATTGGCGAAACCCAAAAACCTCTGTATCGATTTCAAACCAATAGGCCTAGGCCATTCCTGCATAGCCTGAACCTTAACCGGATCCATCTCAAAACCTTTGCTAAAGATAATGTAGCCCAAAAAACTAATTCTCTGTACAGCGAACTCACATTTCTCCAGCTTAGCAAAAAGCGAATTGTCCATTAATAACTGTAATACCTCACGCACGCTCCGCCAATGAGACTCCAGATCCGGCGAATAAATCAAAATGTCATCCAAATACACAACCACATTTTTGCCGATCAAAGGTCTAAGGATGTCATTAATCAGATTCTGAAAAAATGCAGGAGCATTAGTAAGACCAAAAGGCATAACCAGATTCTCAAAATGACCCACAGGAGTGTTAAAAGCAGTCTTCCATTCATCACCCTCCTTCATGCGCAACAGATTGTATGCCCCCTTAAGGTCAATTTTAGAGAACCACTTGGCCCCCATTAACTGGTTAAACAGATCAGGAATCAATGGCAGTGGGTAAGGATTGCGTACAGTAATTTTGTTAATCTCACGAAAATCCAGACAAGGACGTAAACCGCCGTCCTTTTTTTTTACAAAAAAAAATCCAACCGCCACAGGAGACTTAGAGGGCCTAATGTGACCGGCGGCCAAACTTGTCTGTATGTATTCCTCCAAAGCCTTCCTCTCAGGAATAGTAAGGTTAAATAAACGACTTTTAGGAAGAGTCGCTCCAGGGACAAATTCAATAGAACAATCATAGTCTCTATGGGGAGGCAAAACCTGCGATTCCTTCTCAGAAAAAACTCTCCAAAAATCCTGAATAGGAACAGGCAATTCTCCCCTATCCAAAGCTGCAATACGCCCGTTACAACACTTGTCATAACATTTATGGCTCCAGGATTTAATTTCACTGGTAGACCAATCCAGTACAGGATTGTGAAATTTTAACCAGGGCAATCCCAATATTACTGGAGAAGGCAAGTTATTCAAAACTACCAAATCCAATTTCTCATGGTGAACACCATTAATAGTGAGAGGAAATTCACAGAACTTGAGAGTAATATTCTTCAAAGGGGAACCATCCACAGAAACCACAGCAATGGGGGATGATAAAGGTTCAGGTTTTAAATTGAGTCTTTCCACGAATCCCCCATCAATTACATTCAGAGTAGACCCGCAATCAACAAATACCCGAAATTCCATTAATTTTTTCTGAGCAATCGTGGAAGCAGCTAAAAATACACCCTTGGAATTTAAACAGGCAATACGGGCATGACTGACCATTTTTTTTTCTTTCTTCATACGAAGCTCACAGCCTTTAATCAAATGACCAGATTTTCCGCAATAGAAACACAAGCCTTCAGAAAATCGACGGTCTTTTTCTTGAGAGCGAGGTGTCACCGATCCAATCTCCATCGGTTCACCACTGTTAGTACACACATTCTCATAACCAGAAACTGACATAGCAGAGGATTTGCTCTCATTAACCCTTGCACGCAGTCTTCTATCCACCCGTATAGCTAATTGCATAGCCTGTTGCAAATCTTCAGGTGTAGGATAAGCAATTAGCAGGTCTTTAACCCTTTCACTGAGCCCAGCAAGAAATAGACTTTTCAGAGCAGAATCGTTCCACCCTGTTTGAGTAGACCAACGACGGAAATGAGTACAATATTTTTCCACATTACCTGATCCTTGTTTTAAACGTCTCAACTCAGTCTCAGCTGATGCGACACGGTCAGGATCATCATATAATAGTCCCAAAGCAGAAAAAAAACTATCCACTGATCTGAAGCATGTATCACTAGGTTGCAAAGAAAAGGCCCACTCCTGAGGCTCTTTGCGCAAAAGTGACATTATGAACCCTACGCGCTGGGATTCATCCCCAGAGGACTTAGGTCTCAAACGAAAATACAATAAGCAAGCATTTTTAAATGAAAAAAATTCTCGGTGTTCACCAAAAAATAAATCCGGCAAACATACCTTAGGCTCCAAGAAATGTGCTCCAGGACAGTTACTCACGTGCTGACGGAGCTCGGCCACCTCCAGAGAGAGTCCCTGCAGGCGATGAACCAAATCCTGAACCGACACCATGATGGAACAGAAAAATCTTTCCTTAGAGAATTTGCAGGCTGGACTTACTGTTATGTTCTGCTACCAGAGCTAAGGAAAGAGAGGAGATCTGTCCCTACGATAGAACTCAGCTTAATCCCTACGATGTAACAGGGGACCTGATCCTGCGATCAGACCTGCTAAAGTCCTAAGCTAGTCTGTACGGAGACCTATAGATGTGGGGAGGGAATCCCTACAAGTACTAAGGACTGGGAGGAATATGGGACACCTCCTAACAGAAATAGTAGCAGACAGACGAACAAACAAAATATATAGAACATAGAGGTCAGTAGACCAAGCAAACTAACAGAGCAAGACACAGAGCACAGGCTAGCTAGAAAGTAGATATACAATGAAGTCCAGCAAAGCCAGAAGGGCGGAGCAGGATTAAATAGGCCAACAAGGTCATGTGACCAGCAAAGGAAAAAAAAACTAAGAGCAAGGTTCTAACAGTTGTCTTGTTATTGTTATACCTTGTATTTATGTTTCTTCAAAAATGTGTTTAGTCCCGGAGTACTAAAATTTACTAGGGGGGAATGCGACACCCCAGGGGTCTGGTTGCCGCAGTAATAGAGATATTATGTCTGAGAGCAAGTGGGAGGTTTCTCTGGTCAGGATCCCTAAGCATGCAACACGGTCCGCCCAGACCTGGGAGGGGAGGAATCTGCCCTTTTAAACTGGGTCTGGGGCGGGATTAGAGCAGTCAGAGCCTGGAGAGGGAAAGCAAGAACTAGGAGCTCTGTAGGAGCAGTAGCAGAAGTCCAGGGGCTGGAGCTGAGCAGAGCTCGCCCTGGACAAGGACACTAAAACCGGACACAGGAGTCCGAGGCTGTGGGGACTGATCTACACCCAGCAGCAGAAACCAGCTGGCAGGGGATTCCAGGTCCTCTGGCCATAGAAGCCCGGAGGCTCAGTCACAGAGAAGGGACCAGCGTCGCCATCCAGGAGCGGAGGCTAACAGAAGGCCCCAGGTCACCAGCCATACGGGTGAGCACCACACGGTATACTCAGGGACGTGGGCTACTTGTAACCGCTGACAGCAAGGTAGCCAGGAAGAGTGCAGATTAACGGGGAGGCCTACAACTCCACCTGGCCAGGGGAACTCCTGCTTGCTCGCAGACTGACCAGGCCCCTTATACTAGCCAGTACTCCCGGGAGGGTCTGCCTTGTACCATCAGTAAAGACCCTGAACTGCACCACACGTCTCTGTGATTCCTTGTCGCACCAGCACCATCAGCACTGGGACCCTCACACCATCACTCCCATCATCTCTCACATTAGCTGCCCTGAGGCAATTACTCCTCCCGTGGGGAGTTATCCCATACTCGGCTGCGCAACCAACATCAGCCTCAGCGGTCGGCAGCGCAGCAGCGGTCCCCACTGACCGCAATCCACGGGTGGCGTAGTCGGACACTTATTACAACATTTAGACTGCCACTGGTTTGACCGCCCTGGGCACGGACCGGGTCACCGCCACGGAGAACTACAACCCCCAGCGATCCGGCTCCGGGTATTCCCCCTGCACAGCAGCAGCGCACAGGCCCAGGGGGCGCGTCACAAGTAGTAGTCTATTATTAGCCGATGCTTGTGACCAGCGGTAAGTTTTTACCACGGGTCACTGGCACAGCTGCGGGATAACGCTTACATCTGACAGCGTGATCCCGCAACGCTCTGACCCACGGTAACAATGTTACTGCCGATCAAAGCCCCTGTTTCCCGAGCTTTCACGCAGATGGCAACGTGGGAAACCACGGTTGTTCGGGACCCCATTCAGGGTCGTGTTTGGCATCAGGTGCCCAAACATGAACCTTTTTTGATGTGCGGTTAAAGTCGATGAACCCGAACATTGCTCATGTCTACTAGCAGCAACCATCCTGGCAATAGTAGTACCAAACGCAAGTCACATTTGGTCTTGTTTGTAAACTCTGGCAACAGCATTAGTGAGAAGGAATCCGGGGCCCAATGGAGTATATGTCCCATCGCTCATCTCAATCACAGCAGGATGATGTAGACTTTGACAGTGACACCATCAGCTGTAGTCAGTATTCTGCTCAGTCCACTTCCTCTGCGTGAATAAAGGTTAATGTTACGCAGAGCAAAAAATTCCAATCCATCAATGACACCTGTTTCTATTCTGCCCCAATCTATTCTAACCCACTAAAACCCCTTGGCTAAGGAACATACTACACCAGAAAAACTTCTTTGAGTTGATATTTTGGAAATATGAAAAGTCAGTCTTTGTTCTCGGAGAACACTGTGCTGGAGGTGATGGAGGACACGATTCCAATGCCAATCTGTGTTGAGGCTGACATTTTAGGGAATCTTGTGTGTGGTAGTAGCACTCTGAGCCAGGGAAAACCTCAGGGTGGGAATCAGGCAGGGGCGCAAGCAGCTCTGGCCATTTCACCCGCAGAGGCAACGGTCAGCGAATCATGGATGATGATGATTCTGTGTTGGACAAAACCTGGGAGCCAGAAAGGAGTGATACAGATTTGAAGTCATTAGAAGAGAAGGTTGATAGCATCATTGAGACACAGTCCAGGCAACAAGCGATAAAAGCATCCTCTGGGGCCAAATCAACGTGTCCTGCAGTCACCACTGAAGCAGCACATGAGGTTGATAGAGGAGGCTCAATGATAGATCAGATGGTTTATCATTGTATGTAGTATGATAGACCAGATGGTTTATCATTGTATGTAGTGTGATAGACCAGATGGTTTATCATTGTATGTAGTATGATAGACCACATGGTTTATCATTGTATGTAGTATGATAGACCAGATGGTTTATCATTGTATGTAGTATGATAGACCAGATGGTCTGTCATTGTATGTAGTATGATAGACCAGATGGTTTATCATTGTATGTAGTATGATAGACCAGATGGTTTATCATTGTATGTAGGTATGATAGACCCAGATGGTCTGTCATTGTATGTAGTATGATAGACCAGATGATCTGTCATTGTATGTAGTATAATAGACCAGATGGTCTATCATTGTATGTAGTATGATAGACCAGATGTTTATCATTGTATGTAGTATGATAGACCAGATGGTTTGTCATTGTATGTAGTATGATAGACCAGATGGTTTATCATTGTATGTAGTATGATAGACCAGATGGTCTGTCATTGTATGTAGTATGATAGACCAGATGGTTTATCATTGTATGTAGTATGATAGACCAGATGGTTTATCATTGTATGTAGTATGATAGACCAGATGGTCTGTCATTGTATGTAGTATGATAGACCAGATGGTTTATCATTGTATGTAGTATGATAGACCAGATGGTTTATCATGTATGTAGTAATGATAGACCAGATGGTTTATCATTGTATGTAGTATGATAGACCAGATGGTTTATCATTGTATGTAGTATGATAGACCAGATGGTTTATCATTGTATGTAGTATGATAGACCAGATGGTCTGTCATTGTATGTAGTATGACAGACCAGATGGTTTATCATTGTATGTAGTATGATAGACCAGATGGTTTATCATTGTATGTAGTATGATAGACCAGATGGTTTATCATTGTATGTAGTATGATAGACCAGATGGTTTATCATTGTATGTAGTATGATAGACCAGATGGTTTATCATTGTATGTAGTATGATAGACCAGATGGTTTATCATTGTATTTAGTATGATAAAACAGATGGTTTATCATTGTATGTAGTATGATAGACCAGATGGTCTGTCATTGTATGTAGTATGACAGACCAGATGGTTTATCATTGTATGTAGTATGATAGACCAGATGGTTTATCATTGTATGTAGTATCATAGACCAGATGGTTTATCATTGAATGTAGTATGATAGACCAGATGGTTTATCATTGTATGTAGTATGATAGACCAGATGGTCTGTCATTGTATGTAGTATGATAGACCAGATGGTTTATCATTGTATGTAGTATGATAGACCAGATGGTGTTATCATTGTATGTAGTATGATAGACCAGATGGTTTATCATTGTATGTAGTATGATAGACCTGATGGTCTATCATTGTATGTAGTATGATAGACCATATGGTCGATCATTGTATGTAGTATCATAGACCAGATGGTTTATCATTGTATGTAGTATGATAGACCAGATGGTTTATCATTGTATGTAGTATGATAGACCAGATGGTTTATCATTGTATGTAGTATGATAGACCAGATGGTTTATCATTGTATGTAGTATGATAGACCAGATGGTTTATCATTGTATGTAGTATGATAGACCAGATGGTCTGTCATTGTATGTAGTACGATAGACCAGATGGTTTATCATTGTATGTAGTACGATAGACCAGAAGGTTTATCATTGTATGTAGTATGATAGACCAGATGGTTTATCATTGTATGTAGTATGATAGACCAGATGGTTTATCATTGTATGTAGTATGATAGAACAGATGGTTTATCATTGTATGTAGTATGATAGACCAGATGGTTTATCATTGTATGTAGTATGATAGACCAGATGGTTTATCATTGTATGTAGTATGATAGACCAGGTGGTTTATCATTGTATGTAGTATGATAGAACAGATGGTTTATCATTGTATGTAGTATGATAGAACAGATGGTTTATCATTGTATGTAGTATGATAGACCAGGTGGTTTATCATTGTATGTAGTATGATAGACCAGATGGTCTGTCATTGTATGTAGTATGATAGACCAGATGGTTTATCATTGTATGTAGTATGATAGACCAGATGGTTTCTCATTGTATGTAGTATGATAGACCAGATGGTTTATCATTGTATGTAGTATGATAGACCTGAGGGTCTATCATTGTATGTAGTATGATAGACCAGATGGTTTATCATTGTATGTAGTATGATAGACCAGATGGTTTATCATTGTATGTAGTATGATAGACCAGATGGTTTATCATTGTATGTAGTATCATAGACCAGATGGTTTATCATTGTATGTAGTATGATAGACCAGATGGTTTATCATTGAATGTAGTATGATAGACCAGATGGTTTATCATTGTATGTAGTATGATAGACCAGATGGTTTATCATTGTATGTAGTATGATAGACCAGATGGTTTATCATTGAATGTAGTATGATAGACCAGATGGTTTATCATTGTATGTAGTATGATAGACCAGATGGTTTATCATTGTATGTAGTATGATAGACCAGATGGTTTATCATTGTATGTAGTATGATAGACCAGATGGTTTATCATTGAATGTAGTATGATAGACCAGCTGGTTTATCACTGTATGTAGTATGATAGACCAGATGGTTTATCATTGTATGTAGTATGATAGACCAGATGGTTTATCATTGTATGTAGTATGATAGACCAGATGGTTTATCATTGTATGTAGTATGATAGAACAGATGGTTTATCATTGTATGTAGTATGATAGACCAGATGGTCTGTCATTGTATGTAGTATGATAGACCAGATGGTTATCATTGTATGTAGTATGATAGACCAGATGGTTTATCATTGTATGTGTAGTATGATAGACCAGATGGTTTATCATTGTATGTAGTATGATAGACCAGATGGTTTATCATTGAATGTAGTATGATAGACCAGGATGGTTTATCATTGTATGTAGTATGATAGACCAGATGGTTTATCATTGTATGTAGTATGATAGACCAGATGGTTTATCATTGTATGTAGTATGATAGACCAGATGGTTTATCATTGTATGTAGTATGATAGACCAGATGGTCTATCATTGTATGTAGTATGATAGACCAGATGGTTTATCATTGTATGTAGTATGATAGACCAGATGGTTTATCATTGTATGTAGTATGATAGACCAGATGGTTTATCATTGTATGTAGTATGATAGACCAAGATGGTTTATCATTGTATGTAGTATGACAGTCCAGATGGTTTATCATTGTATGTAGTATGATAGACCTGAGGGTCTATCATTGTATGTAGTTGATAGACCATATGGTCTATCATTGTATGTAGCATCATAGACCAGATGGTTTATCATTGAATGTAGTATGATAGACCAGATGGTTTATCATTGTATGTAGTATGATAGACCAGATGGTTTATCATTGTATGTAGTATGACAGTCCAGATGGTTTATCATTGAATGTAGTATGATAGACCAGATGGTTTATCATTGTATGTAGTATGATAGACCAGATGGTTTATCATTGTATGTAGTATGATAGACCAGATGGTTTATCATTGTATGTAGTATGATAGACCAGATGGTTTATCATTGTATGTAGTATGATAGACCAGATGGTTTATCATTGTATGTAGTATGATAGACCAGATGGTCTGTCATTGTATGTAGTATGATAGACCAGATGGTTTATCATTGTATGTAGTATGATAGACCAGATGGTTTATCATTTTATGTAGTATGATAGACCAGATGGTTTATCATTGTATGTAGTATGATAGACCAGATGGTTTATCATTGTATGTAGTATGATAGACCAGATGGTTTATCATTGTATGTAGTATGATAGACCAGATGGTTTATCATTGTATGTAGTATGATAGACCAGATGGTTTATCATTGTATGTAGTATGATAGACAGATGGTCTGTCATTGTATGTAGTATGATAGACCAGATGGTTTATCATTGTATGTAGTATGATAGACCAGATGGTTTATCATTTTATGTAGTATGATAGACCAGATGGTTTATCATTGTATGTAGTATGATAGACAAGATGGTTTATCATTGTGCGTAGTATGATAGACCAGATGGTTTATCATTGTATGTAGTACGATAGACCAGATGGTCTATCATTGTATGTAGTATAATAGACCAGATGGTCTGTCATTGTATGTAGTATAATAGACCAGATGGTCTGTCATTGTATGTAGTATGATAGACCAGATGGTTTATCATTGTATGTAGTATGATAGAACAGATGGTTTATCATTGTATGTAGTATGATAGACCAGATGTTTTATCATTGTATGTAGTATGATAGACCAGATGGTTTATCATTGTATGTAGTATGATAGACCAGATGGTTTATCATTGTATGTAGTATGATAAACCAGATGGTTTATCATTGTATGTAGTATGATAGACTAGATGGTTTATCATTGTATGTAGTATGATAGACCAGATGGTTTATCATTGTATGTAGTATGATAGACCAGATGGTTTATCATTGTATGTAGTATGATAGACCAGATGGTTTATCATTGTATGTAGTATGATAGACCAGATGGTTTATCATTGTATGTAGTACGATAGACCAGATGGTCTATCATTGTATGTAGTATGATAGACCAGATGGTTTATCATTGTATGTAGTATACTAGACCAGATGGTCTATCATTGTATGTAGTACGATAGACCAGATGGTTTATCATTGTATGTAGTATGATAGACCAGATGGTCTATCATTGTATGTAGTATGATAAACCTGATGGACTTTCATTGTATGTAGTATGATAGAACAGATGGTTTATCATTGTATGTAGTATGATAGACCAGATGTTTTATCATTGTATGTAGTATGATAGACCAGATGGTTTATCATTGTATGTAGTATGATAGAACAGATGGTTTATCATTGTATGTAGTATGATAGACTAGATGGTTTATCATTGCATGTAGTATGATAGACCAGATGGTTTATCATTGTATGTAGTATGATAGAACAGATGGTTTATCATTGTATGTAGTATGATAGACCAGATGGTTTATCATTGTATGTAGTATGATAGACCAGATGGTTTATCATTGTATGTAGTATGATAGACCAGATGGTTTATCATTGTATGTAGTATGATAGAACAGATGGTTTATCATTGTATGTAGTATGATAGACCAGATGGTTTATCATTGTACGTAGTATGATAGACCAGATGGTTTATCATTGTATGTAGTATGATAGACCAGATGGTTTATCATTGTACGTAGTATGATAGACCAGATGGTTTATCATTGTATGTAGTATGATAGACCAGATGGTTTATCATTGTATGTAGTATGATAGACCAGATGGTTTATCATTGTATGTAGTATGATAGAACAGATGGTCTATCATTGTATGTAGTATGATAGACCAGATGGTTTATCATTGTATGTAGTACGATAGACCAGATGGTCTGTCATTGTATGTAGTACGTTAGACCAGATGGTTTATCATTGTATGTAGTACGATAGACCAGATGGTTTATCATTGTATGTAGTATGATAGACCAGATGGTTTATCATTGTATGTAGTACGATAGACCAGATGGTTTATCATTGTATGTAGTATGATAGACCAGATGATTTATCATTGTATGTAGTACGATAGACCAGATTGTCTATCATTGTATGTAGTATGATAGACCAGATGGTCTATCATTGTATGTAGTACGTTAGACCAGATGGTTTATCATTGTATGTAGTACGATAGACCAGATGGTTTATCATTGTATGTAGTATGATAGACCAGATGGTTTATCATTGTATGTAGTATAGTAGACCAGATGGTCTATCATTGTATGTAGTACGATAGACCAGATGGTTTGTCATTGTATGTAGTATGATAGACCAGATGGTTTATCATTGTATGTAGTATGATAGACCAGATGGTTTATCATTGTATGTAGTATGATAGACCAGATGGTCTATCATTGTATGTAGTACGTTAGACCAGATGGTCTGTCATTGTATGTAGTATGATAGACCAGATGGTTTATCATTGTATGTAGTATGATAGACCAGATGGTTTATCATTGTATGTAGTACGATAGACCAGATGGTTTATCATTGTATGTAGTATGATAGACCAGATGGTTTATCATTGTATGTAGTATAGTAGACCAGATGGTCTATCATTGTATGTAGTACGATAGACCAGATGGTTTGTCATTGTATGTAGTATGATAGACCAGATGGTTTATCATTGTATGCAGTATGATAGACCAGATGGTTTATCATTGTATGTAGTATGATAGACCAGATGGTTTATCATTGTATGTAGTATGATAGACCAGATGGTTTATCATTGTATGTAGTATGATAGACCAGATGGTTTATCATTGTATGTAGTATGATAGACCAGATGGTCTATCATTGTATGTAGTATGATAGATCAGATGGTTTATCATTGTGTGTAGTGTGATAGACTAGATGGTTTATCATTGTATGTAGTATGATAGACAAGATGGTTTATCATTGTATGTAGTATGATAGACCAGATGGTTTATCATTGTATGTAGTACGATAGACCAGATGGTTTGTCATTGTATGTAGTATGATAGACCAGATGGTTTATCATTGTATGTAGTATGATAGAACAGATGGTTTATCATTGTATGTAGTATGATAGACCAGATGGTTTATCATTGCATGTAGTACGATAGACCAGATGGTTTATCATTGTATGTAGTACGATAGACCAGATGGTTTATCATTGTATGTAGTATGATAGAACAGATGGTTTATCATTGTATGTAGTATGATAGACCAGATGGTTTATCATTGTATGTAGTATGATAGAACAGATGGTTTATCATTGTATGTAGTACGATAGACCAGATGGTTTATCATTGTATGTAGTATGATAGAACAGATGGTTTATCATTGTATGTAGTATGATAGACCAGATAGTTTATCATTGTATGTAGTACGATAGACCAGATGGTTTGTCATTGTATGTAGTATGATAGATCAGATGGTTTATCATTGTGTGTAGTGTGATAGACTAGATGGTTTATCATTGTATGTAGTATGATAGACCAGATGGTTTATCATTGTAGGTAGTATGATAGACCAGATGGTTTGTCATTGTATGTAGTATGATAGACCAGATCGTCTGTTATTGTATGTAGTATGATAGACCTGATGGTTTATCATTGTATGTAGTATGATAGACCAGATGGTTTATCATTGTATGTAGTATTATAGACCAGATGGTCTGTCATTGTATGTAGTATGATAGACCTGATGGTTTATCATTGTATGTAGTATGATAGACCAGATGGTTTATCATTGTATGTAGTATGATAGACAAGATGGTTTATCATTGTATGTAGTATGATAGACCAGATGGTTTATCATTGTATGTAGTATGATAGACCAGATGGTTTGTCATTGTATGTAGTATGATAGACCAGATGGTTTATCATTGCATGTAGTACGATAGACCAGATGGTTTATCATTGTATGTAGTATGATAGACCAGATGGTCTATCATTGTATGTAGTATGATAGACCTGATGGACTTTCATTGTATGTAGTATGATAGAACAGATGGATAATCATTGTATGTAGTATGATAGAACAGATGGTTTATCATTGTATGTAGTATGATAGACCAGATGGTTTATCATTGTATGTAGTATGATAGACCAGATGGTTTATCATTGTATGTAGTATGATAGACCAGATGGTTTATCATTGTATGTAGTATGATAGACCAGATGGTTTATCATTGTATGTAGTATGATAGAACAGATGGTTTATCATTGTATGTAGTATGATAGACCAGATGGTTTATCATTGTATGTAGTATGATAGATCAGATGGTTTATCATTGTATGTAGTAAGATAGACCAGATGGTTTATCATTGTATGTAGTATGATAGACCAGATGGTTTATCATTGTATGTAGTATGATAGAACAGATGGTTTATCATTGTATGTAGTATGATAGACCAGATGGTTTATCATTGTATGTAGTATGATAGACCAGATGGTTTATCATTGTATGTAGTATGATAGATCAGATGGTTTATCATTGTATGTAGTATGATAGACCAGATGGTTTGTCATTGTATGTAGTATGATAGACCAGATGGTTTATCATTGTATGTAGTATGATAGACCAGATGGTTTATCATTGTATGTAGTATGATAGACCAGATGGTTTATCATTGTATGTAGTATGATAGACCAGATGTTTTATCATTGTATGTAGTATGATAGACCAGATGGTTTATCATTGTATGCAGTATGATAGACCAGATGGTTTATCATTGTATGTAGTACGATAGACCAGATGGTTTATCATTGTATGTAGTACGATAGACCAGATGGTTTGTCATTGTATGTAGTATGATAGACCAGATTGTCTGTCATTGTATGTAGTATGATAGACCAGATGGTCTATCATTGTATGTAGTATGATAGACCAGATGGTCTATCATTGTATGTAGTACGATAGACCAGATGGTTTATCATTGTATGTAGTATGATAGACCAGATGGTCTATCATTGTATGTAGTACGATAGACCAGATGGTTTGTCATTGTATGTAGTATGATAGACCAGATGGTCTATCATTGTATGTAGTACGATAGACCAGATGGTTTATCATTGTATGTAGTACGATAGACCAGATGGTTTATCATTGTATGTAGTATGATAGACCAGATGGTTTGTCATTGTATGTAGTATGATAGACCAGATGGTCTATCATTGTATGTAGTACGATAGACCAGATGGTTTATCATTGTATGTAGTATGATAGAACAGACGGTTTATCATTGTATGTAGTATGATAGACCAGATGGTTTATCATTGTATGTAGTATGATAGACCAGATGGTTTATCATTGTATGTAGTACGATAGACCAGATGGTTTATCATTGTATGTAGTATGATAGACCAGATGGTTTATCATTGTATGTAGTATGATAGAACAGACGGTTTATCATTGTATGTAGTACGATAGACCAGATGGTTTATCATTGTATGTAGTATGATAGAACAGACGGTTTATCATTGTATGTAGTACGATAGACCAGATGGTTTATCATTGTATGTAGTATGATAGAACAGATGGTTTATCATTGTATGTAGTATGATAGACCAGATGGTTTATCATTGTATGTAGTACGATAGACCAGATGGTTTATCATTGTAAGTAGTATGATAGACCAGATGGTCTGTCATTGTATGTAGTATGAAAGACCAGATGGTTTATCATTGTATGTAGTATGATAGACCAGATGGTTTATCATTGTATGTAGTATGATAGACCAGATGGTTTATCATTGTATGTAGTATGATAGACCAGATGGTTTATCATTGTATGTAGTATGATAGACCAGATGGTTTATCATTGTAAGTAGTATGATAGACCAGATGGTCTGTCATTGTATGTAGTATGATAGACCAGATGGTTTATCATTATATGTAGTATGATAGACCAGATGGTTTATCATTGTATGTAGTATGATAGAACAGATGGTTTATCATTGTATGCAGTATGATAGACCAGATGGTTTATCATTGTATGTAGTATGATAGAACAGATGGTTTATCATTGTATGCAGTATGATAGACCAGATGGTTTATCATTGTATGTAGTATGATAGACCAGATGGTTTATCATTGTATGTAGTATGATAGACCAGATGGGTTATCATTGTATGTAGTATGATAGACCAGATGGTTTGTTATTGTATGTAGTATGATAGACCAGATGGTTTATCATTGTATGTAGTATGATAGACCAGATGGTTTATCATTGTATGTAGTATGATAGACCAGATGGTTTGTCATTGTATGTAGTATGATAGAACAGATGGTTTATCATTGTATGCAGTATGATAGACCAGATGGTTTATCATTGTATGTAGTATGATAGACCAGATGGTTTATCATTGTATGTAGTATGATAGACCAGATGGTTTATCATTGTATGTAGTACGATAGACCAGATGGTTTATCATTGTATGTAGTATGATAGACCAGATGGTTTATCATTGTATGTAGTATGATAGACCAGATGGTTTGTCATTGTATGTAGTATGATAGACCAGATGGTTTATCATTGCATGTAGTACGATAGACCAGATGGTTTATCATTGTATGTAGTATGATAGACCAGATGGTCTATCATTGTATGTAGTATGATAGACCTGATGGACTTTCATTGTATGTAGTATGATAGAACAGATGGATAATCATTGTATGTAGTATGATAGAACAGATGGTTTATCATTGTATGTAGTATGATAGACCAGATGGTTTATCATTGTATGTAGTATGATAGACCAGATGGTTTATCA
This sequence comes from Phyllobates terribilis, assembly GCF_046119375.1. Taxonomy (NCBI): domain Eukaryota; kingdom Metazoa; phylum Chordata; class Amphibia; order Anura; family Dendrobatidae; genus Phyllobates; species Phyllobates terribilis. The sequence goes on along the minus strand of NW_027366846.1, from coordinate 44,935 downwards.
TTGTATGTAGTATGATAGAACAGATGATCTGTCATTGTATGTAGTATGATAGACCAGATGGTTTATCATTGTATGTAGTATGATAGACCAGATGGTTTATCATTGTATGTAGTAAGATAGACCAGATGGTTTATCATTGTATGTAGTATGATAGACCAGATGGTTTATCATTGTATGTAGTATGATAGAACAGATGGTTTATCATTGTATGTAGTATGATAGACCAGATGGTTTATCATTGTATGTAGTATGATAGATCAGATGGTTTATCATTGTATGTAGTATGATAGACCAGATGGTTTGTCATTGTATGTAGTATGATAGACCAGATGGTTTATCATTGTATGTAGTATGATAGACCAGATGGTTTATCATTGTATGTAGTATGATAGACCAGATGGTTTATCATTGTATGTAGTATGATAGACCAGATGTTTTATCATTGTATGTAGTATGATAGACCAGATGGTTTATCATTGTATGTAGTATGATAGACCAGATGGTTTATCATTGTATGTAGTACGATAGACCAGATGGTTTATCATTGTATGTAGTACGATAGACCAGATGGTTTGTCATTGTATGTAGTATGATAGACCAGATGGTCTGTCATTGTATGTAGTATGATAGACCAGATTGTCTGTCATTGTATGTAGTATGATAGACCAGATGGTCTATCATTGTATGTAGTATGATAGACCAGATGGTCTATCATTGTATGTAGTACGATAGACCAGATGGTTTATCATTGTATGTAGTATGATAGACCAGATGGTCTATCATTGTATGTAGTACGATAGACCAGATGGTTTGTCATTGTATGTAGTATGATAGACCAGATGGTCTATCATTGTATGTAGTACGATAGACCAGATGGTTTATCATTGTATGTAGTACGATAGACCAGATGGTTTATCATTGTATGTAGTATGATAGACCAGATGGTTTGTCATTGTATGTAGTATGATAGACCAGATGGTCTATCATTGTATGTAGTACGATAGACCAGATGGTTTATCATTGTATGTAGTATGATAGAACAGACGGTTTATCATTGTATGTAGTATGATAGACCAGATGGTTTATCATTGTATGTAGTACGATAGACCAGATGGTTTATCATTGTATGTAGTATGATAGAACAGATGGTTTATCATTGTATGTAGTATGATAGACCAGATGGTTTATCATTGTATGTAGTACGATAGACCAGATGGTTTATCATTGTAAGTAGTATGATAGACCAGATGGTCTGTCATTGTATGTAGTATGATAGACCAGATGGTTTATCATTGTATGTAGTATGATAGACCAGATGGTTTATCATTGTATGTAGTATGATAGACCAGATGGTTTATCATTGTATGTAGTATGATAGACCAGATGGTTTATCATTGTATGTAGTATGATAGACCAGATGGTTTATCATTGTAAGTAGTATGATAGACCAGATGGTCTGTCATTGTATGTAGTATGATAGACCAGATGGTTTATCATTATATGTAGTATGATAGACCAGATGGTTTATCATTGTATGTAGTATGATAGAACAGATGGTTTATCATTGTATGCAGTATGATAGACCAGATGGTTTATCATTGTATGTAGTATGATAGAACAGATGGTTTATCATTGTATGCAGTATGATAGACCAGATGGTTTATCATTGTATGTAGTATGATAGACCAGATGGTTTATCATTGTATGTAGTATGATAGACCAGATGGGTTATCATTGTATGTAGTATGATAGACCAGATGGTTTGTTATTGTATGTAGTATGATAGACCAGATGGTTTATCATTGTATGTAGTATGATAGACCAGATGGTTTATCATTGTATGTAGTATGATAGACCAGATGGTTTGTCATTGTATGTAGTATGATAGAACAGATGGTTTATCATTGTATGCAGTATGATAGACCAGATGGTTTATCATTGTATGTAGTATGATAGACCAGATGGTTTATCATTGTATGTAGTATGATAGACCAGATGGTTTATCATTGTATGTAGTACGATAGACCAGATGGTTTATCATTGTATGTAGTATGATAGACCAGATGGTTTATCATTGTATGTAGTATGATAGACCAGATGGTTTATCATTGTATGTAGTACGATAGACCAGATGGTCTACCATTGTATGTAGTACGATAGACCAGATGGTTTATCATTGTATGTAGTATGGTAGACCAGATGGTCTACCATTGTATGTAGTACGATAGACCAGATGGTTTATCATTGTATGTAGTATGATAGACCAGATGGTTTATCATTGTATGTAGTACGATAGACCAGATGGTTTATCATTGTATGTAGTATGATAGACCAGATGGTCTGTCATTGTATGTAGTATGATAGACCAGATGGTTTATCATTGTATGTAGTATGATAGACCAGATGGTTTATCATTGTATGTAGTATGATAGACCAGATGGTTTATCATTGTATGTAGTATGATAGACCAGATGGTCTGTCATTGTATGTAGTATGATAGACCAGATGGTCTGTCATTGTATGTAGTATGATAGACCAGATGGTCTGTCATTGTATGTAGTATGATATACCAGATGGTTTATCATTGTATGTAGTATGATAGACCAGATGGTTTATCATTGTATGTAGTATGATAGACCAGATGGTTTCTCATTGTATGCAGTATGATAGAACAGATGGTCTGTCATTGTATGTAGTATGATAGACCAGATGGTTTATCATTGTATGTAGTATGATAGACCAGATGGTCTGTCATTGTATTTAGTATGATAGACCAGATGGTCTGTCATTGTATGTAGTATGATAGAACAGATGGTTTATCATTGTATGTAGTATGATAGACCAGATGGTCTGTCATTGTATGTAGTATGATAGACCAGATGGTTTATCATTGTATGTAGTATGATAGACCAGATGGTCTGTCATTGTATGTAGTATGATAGACCAGATGGTCTGTCATTGTATGTAGTATGATAGAACAGATGGTTTATCATTGTATGTAGTATGATAGACCAGATGGTCTGTCATTGTATGTAGTATGATAGACCAGATGGTTTGTCATTGTATGTAGTATGATAGACCAGATGGTTTATCATTGTATGTAGTATGATAGACCAGATGGTCTGTCATTGTATGTAGTATGATAGAACAGATGGTTTATCATTGTATGTAATATGATAGACCAGATGGTTTATCATTGTATGCAGTATCATAGACCAGATGGTTTATCATTGTATGTAGTATGATAGAACAGATGGTTTATCATTGTATGTAGTATGATAGAACAGATGGTTTATCATTGTATGTAGTATGATAGACCAGATGGTTTATCATTGTATGTAGTATGATAGAACAGATGGTTTATCATTGTATGTAGTATGATAGACCAGATGGTTTGTCATTGTATGTAGTATGATAGACCAGATTGTTTATCATTGTATGTAGTATGATAGATCAGATGGTCTGTCATTGTATGTAGTATGATAGACCAGATGGTTTATCATTGTATGTAGTATGATAGACCAGATGGTCTGTCATTGTATGTAGTATGATAGACCAGATGGTTAATCATTGTATGTAGTATGATAGATCAGATGGGTTATCACTGTATGTAGTATGATAGACCAGATGGTTTATCATTGTATGTAGTATGGTAGACCAGATGGTTTATCATTGTATGTAGTATGATAGACCAGATGGTTTTTCATTGTATGTAGTATGATAGAAAAGATGGTTTATCATTGTATGTAGTATGATAGACCAGATGGTTTATCATTGTATGTAGTATGATAGACCAGATGCTTTATCATTGTATGTAGTATGATAGAAAAGATGGTTTATCATTCTATGTAGTATGATAGACCAGATGGTTTATCATTGTATGTAGTATGATAGACCAGATGGTTTATCATTGTATGTAGTATGATAGACCAGATGGTCTGTCATTGTATGTAGTATGATAGACCAGATGGTCTGTCATTGTATGTAGTATGATAGAACAGATGGTTTATCATTGTATGTAGTATGATAGACCAGATGGTTTATCATTGTATGTAGTATGATAGACCAGATGGTTTATCATTGTGTGCAGTATCATAGACCAGATGGTTTATCATTGTATGTAGTATGATAGACCAGATGGTTTATCATTGTATGTAGTATGATAGACCAGATGGTCTGTCATTGTATGTAGTACGATAGACCAGATGGTTTATCATTGTATGTAGTACGATAGACCAGATGGTTTATCATTGTATGTAGTATGATAGACCAGATGGTCTGTCATTGTATGTAGTACGATAGACCAGATGGTTTATCATTGTATGTAGTATGATAGACCAGATGGTCAATCATTGTATGTAGTATGATAGAACAGATGGTTTATCATTGTATGTAGTATGATAGACCAGATGGTTTATCATTGTATGTAGTACGATAGACCAGATGGTTTATCATTGTATGTAGTACGATAGACCAGATGGTTTATCATTGTATGTAGTGTGATAGACCAGATGGTCTATCATTGTATGTAGTATGATAGAACAGATGGTCTATCATTGTATGTAGTATGATAGACCAGATGGTTTATCATTGTATGTAGTACGATAGATCAGATGGTTTATCATTGTATGTAGTGTGATAGACCAGATGGTCTATCATTGTATGTAGTATGATAGAACAGATGGTTTATCATTGTATGTAGTACGATAGACCAGATGGTTTGTCATTGTATGTAGTATCATAGACCAGATGGTTTATCATTGTATGTAGTATGATAGACCAGATGGTTTATCATTGTATGTAGTATGATAGAACAGATGGTTTATCATTGTATGTAGTACGATAGACCAGATGGTCTGTCATTGTATGTAGTATGATAGACCAGATGGTTTATCATTGTATGTAGTATGATAGACCAGATGGTTTATCATTGTATGTAGTATGAAAGACCAGATGGTTTATCATTGTATGTAGTATGATAGACCAGATGGTTTATCATTGTATGTAGTATGATAGACCAGATGGTCTGTCATTGTATGTAGTATGATAGACCAGATGGTTTATCATTGTATGTAGTATGATAGACCAGATGGTCTGTCATTGCATGTAGTATGATATACCAGATGGTTTATCATTGTATGTAGTATGATAGACCAGATTGTTTATCATTGTATGTAGTATGATAGATCAGATGGTCTGTCATTGTATGTAGTATGATAGACCAGATTGTTTATCATTGTATGTAGTATGATAGATCAGATGGTCTGTCATTGTATGTAGTATGATAGACCAGATGGTTTATCATTGTATGTAGTATGATAGATCAGATGGGTTATCACTGTATGTAGTATGATAGACCAGATGGTTTATCATTGTATGTAGTATGGTAGACCAGATGGTTTATCATTGTATGTAGTATGATAGACCAGATGGTTTATCATTGTATGTAGTATGATAGACCAGATGGTTTATCATTGTATGTAGTATGATAGACCAGATGGTTTATCATTGTATGTAGTATGATAGACCAGATGGTTTATCATTGTATGTAGTATGATAGAAAAGATGGTTTATCATTGTATGTAGTATGATAGACCAGATGGTTTATCATTGTATGTAGTATGATAGACCAGATGGTCTGCATTGTATGTAGTATGATAGACCAGATGGTCTGTCATTGTATGTAGTACGATAGACCAGATGGTCTGTCATTGTATGTAGTACGATAGACCAGATGGTTTATCATTGTATGTAGTATGATAGACCAGATGGTTTATCATTGTATGTAGTATGATAGAACAGATGGTTTATCATTGTATGTAGTGTGATAGACCAGATGGTCTGTCATTGTATGTAGTATGATAGACCAGATGGTTTATCATTGTATGTAGTATGATAGACCAGATGGTTTATCATTGTATGTAGTATGATAAACCAGATGGTTTATCATTGTATGTAGTATGATAGATCAGATGGTTTATCATTGTATGTAGTATGATTGACCAGATGGTTTATCATTGTATGTAGTATGATAGACCAGATGGTTTATCATTGTATGTAGTACGATAGACCAGATGGTCTATCATTGTATGTAGTATGACAGACCAGATGGTTTATCATTGTATGTAGTATGACAGACCAGATGGTTTATCATTGTATGTAGTATGATAGACCAGATGGTCTATCATTGTATGTAGTATGATAGAACAGATGGTTTATCATTGTATGTAGTGTGATAGACCAGATGGTTTATCATTGTATGTAATATGATAGAACAGATGGTTTATCATTGTATGTAGTATGATAGACCAGATGGTTTGTCATTGTATGCAGTATCATAGACCAGATGGTTTATCATTGTATGTAGTATGATAGACCAGATGGTTTATCATTGTATGTAGTGTGATAGACCAGATGGTTTATCATTGTATGTAGTATGATAGACCAGATGGTTTATCATTGTATGTAGTACGATAGAAAAGATGGTTTATCATTGTATGTAGTATGATAGACCAGATAGTTTATCATTGTATGTAGTATGATAGACCAGATGGTTTATCATTGTATGTAGTACGATAGACCAGATGGTTTATCATTGTATGTAGTGTGATAGACCAGATGGTTTATCATTGTATGTAGTACGATAGACCAGATGGTCTATCATTGTATGTAGTATGATAGACCAGATGGTCTGTCATTGTATGTAGTATGATAGACCAGATGGTTTATCATTGTATGTAATATGATAGACCAGATGGTTTATCATTGTATGTAGTATGATAGACCAGATGGTTTGTCATTGTATGCAGTATCATAGACCAGATGGTTTATCATTGTATGTAGTATGATAGACCAGATGGTTTATCATTGTATGTAGTATGATAGACCAGATGGTTTATCATTGTATGTAGTATGATAGACCAGATGGTCTGTCATTGTATGTAGTATGATAGACCAGATGGTCTGTCATTGTATGTAGTATGATAGACCAGATGGTCTGTCATTGTATGTAGTATGATATACCAGATGGTTTATCATTGTATGTAGTATGATAGACCAGATGGTTTATCATTGTATGTAGTATGATAGACCAGATGGTTTCTCATTGTATGTAGTATGATAGACCAGATGGTTTCTCATTGTATGTAGTATGATAGAACAGATGGTCTGTCATTGTATGTAGTATGATAGACCAGATGGTTTCTCATTGTATGTAGTATGATAGACCAGATGGTTTCTCATTGTATGTAGTATGATAGACCAGATGGTTTCTCATTGTATGTAGTATGATAGACCAGATGGTTTCTCATTGTATGTAGTATGATAGACCAGATGGTTTCTCATTGTATGTAGTATGATAGACCAGATGGTCTGTCATTGTATGTAGTATGATAGACCAGATGGTCTGTCATTGTATGTAGTATGATATACCAGATGGTTTATCATTGTATGTAGTATGATAGACCAGATGGTTTATCATTGTATGTAGTATGATAGACCAGATGGTTTATCATTGTATGTAGTATGATAGACCAGATGGTCTGTCATTGTATTTAGTATGATAGACCAGATGGTCTGTCATTGTATGTAGTATGATAGAACAGATGGTTTATCATTGTATGTAGTATGATAGACCAGATGGTTTCTCATTGTATGTAGTATGATAGAACAGATGGTCTGTCATTGTATGTAGTATGATAGACCAGATGGTTTATCATTGTATGTAGTATGATAGACCAGATGGTCTGTCATTGTATTTAGTATGATAGACCAGATGGTCTGTCATTGTATGTAGTATGATAGAACAGATGGTTTATCATTGTATGTAGTATGATAGACCAGATGGTCTGTCATTGTATGTAGTATGATAGACCAGATGGTTTATCATTGTATGTAGTATGATAGACCAGATGGTCTGTCATTGTATGTAGTATGATAGACCAGATGGTCTGTCATTGTATGTAGTATGATAGAACAGATGGTTTATCATTGTATGTAGTATGATAGACCAGATGGTCTGTCATTGTATGTAGTATGATAGACCAGATGGTTTGTCATTGTATGTAGTATGATAGACCAGATGGTTTATCATTGTATGTAGTATGATAGACCAGATGGTCTGTCATTGTATGTAGTATGATAGAACAGATGGTTTATCATTGTATGTAGTATGATAGACCAGATGGTTTATCATTGTATGCAGTATCATAGACCAGATGGTTTATCATTGTATGTAGTATGATAGAACAGATGGTTTATCATTGTATGTAGTATGATAGAACAGATGGTTTATCATTGTATGTAGTATGATAGACCAGATGGTTTATCATTGTATGTAGTATGATAGAACAGATGGTTTATCATTGTATGTAGTATGATAGACCAGATGGTTTGTCATTGTATGTAGTATGATAGACCAGATTGTTTATCATTGTATGTAGTATGATAGATCAGATGGTCTGTCATTGTATGTAGTATGATAGACCAGATGGTTTATCATTGTATGTAGTATGATAGACCAGATGGTCTGTCATTGTATGTAGTATGATAGACCAGATGGTTAATCATTGTATGTAGTATGATAGATCAGATGGGTTATCACTGTATGTAGTATGATAGACCAGATGGTTTATCATTGTATGTAGTATGGTAGACCAGATGGTTTATCATTGTATGTAGTATGATAGACCAGATGGTTTTTCATTGTATGTAGTATGATAGAAAAGATGGTTTATCATTGTATGTAGTATGATAGACCAGATGGTTTATCATTGTATGTAGTATGATAGACCAGATGCTTTATCATTGTATGTAGTATGATAGAAAAGATGGTTTATCATTCTATGTAGTATGATAGACCAGATGGTTTATCATTGTATGTAGTATGATAGACCAGATGGTTTATCATTGTATGTAGTATGATAGACCAGATGGTCTGTCATTGTATGTAGTATGATAGAACAGATGGTTTATCATTGTATGTAGTATGATAGACCAGATGGTTTATCATTGTATGTAGTATGATAGACCAGATGGTCTGTCATTGTATGTAGTACGATAGACCAGATGGTTTATCATTGTATGTAGTACGATAGACCAGATGGTTTATCATTGTATGTAGTACGATAGACCAGATGGTTTATCATTGTATGTAGTATGATAGACCAGATGGTCAATCATTGTATGTAGTATGATAGAACAGATGGTTTATCATTGTATGTAGTATGATAAACCAGATGGTCTGTCATTGTATGTAGTACGATAGACCAGATGGTTTATCATTGTATGTAGTATGATAGACCAGATGGTCAATCATTGTATGTAGTATGATAGAACAGATGGTTTATCATTGTATGTAGTATGATAGACCAGATGGTCTGTCATTGTATGTAGTACGATAGACCAGATGGTTTATCATTGTATGTAGTACGATAGACCAGATGGTTTATCATTGTATGTAGTATGATAAACCAGATGGTCTGTCATTGTATGTAGTACGATAGACCAGATGGTTTATCATTGTATGTAGTATGATAGACCAGATGGTCAATCATTGTATGTAGTATGATAGAACAGATGGTTTATCATTGTATGTAGTATGATAGACCAGATGGTTTATCATTGTATGTAGTATGATAGACCAGATGGTTTATCATTGTATGTAGTATGATAGACCAGATGGTTTATCATTGTATGTAGTATGATAGACCAGATGATCTATCATTGTATGTAGTATGATAGACCAGATGGTTTATCATTGTATGTAGTATGATAGAACAGATGGTTTATCATTGTATGTAGTATGATAGACCAGATGGTCTGTCATTGTATGTAGTATGATAGACCAGATGGTTTATCATTGTATGTAGTACGATAGACCAGATGGTTAATCATTGTATGTAGTATGATAGAACAGATGGTCTATCATTGTATGTAGTATGATAGACCAGATGGTCTGTCATTGTATGTAGTATCATAGACCAGATGGTTTATCATTGTATGTAGTATGATAGACCAGATGGTTTATCATTGTATGTAGTATGATAGAACAGATGGTTTATCATTGTATGTAGTACGATAGACCAGATGGTCTGTCATTGTATGTAGTATGATAGACCAGATGGTTTATCATTGTATGTAGTATGATAGACCAGATGGTTTATCATTGTATGTAGTATGAAAGACCAGATGGTTTATCATTGTATGTAGTATGATAGACCAGATGGTTTATCATTGTATGTAGTATGATAGACCAGATGGTCTGTCATTGTATGTAGTATGATAGACCAGATGGTTTATCATTGTATGTAGTATGATAGACCAGATGGTTTATCATTGTATGTAGTATGAAAGACCAGATGGTTTATCATTGTATGTAGTATGATAGACCAGATGGTTTATCATTGTATGTAGTATGATAGACCAGATGGTTTATCATTGTATGTAGTATGATAGACCAGATGGTTTATCATTGTATGTAGTATGATAGAACAGATGGTTTATCATTGTATGTAGTACGATAGACCAGATGGTTTATCATTGTATGTAGTATGATAGACCAGATGGTTTATCATTGTATGTAGTATGATAGACCAGATGGTTTATCATTGTATGTAGTATGAAAGACCAGATGGTTTATCATTGTATGTAGTATGATAGACCAGATGGTTTATCATTGTATGTAGTATGATAGACCAGATGGTTTATCATTGTATGTAGTATGATAGACCAGATGGTTTATCATTGTATGTAGTATGATAGACCAGATGGTTTATCATTGTATGTAGTATGATAGACCAGATGGTTTATCATTGTATGTAGTATGATAGACCAGATGGTTTATCATTGTATGTAGTATGATAGACCAGATGGTTTATCATTGTATGTAGTATGATAGACCAGATGGTTTATCATTGTATGTAGTATGATAGAACAGATGGTTTATCATTGTATGTAGTACGATAGACCAGATGGTCTGTCATTGTATGTAGTATGATAGACCAGATGGTTTATCATTGTATGTAGTATGATAGACCAGATGGTTTATCATTGTATGTAGTATGAAAGACCAGATGGTTTATCATTGTATGTAGTATGATAGACCAGATGGTTTATCATTGTATGTAGTATGATAGACCAGATGGTTTATGATTGTATGTAGTATGATAGACCAGATGGTTTATCATTATATGTAGTATGATAGACCAGATGGTTTATCATTGTATGTAGTATGATAGACCAGATGGTTTATCATTGTATGTAGTACGATAGACCAGATGGTTTATCATTGTATGTAGTACGATAGACCAGATGGTCTGTCATTGTATGTAGTATGATAGACCAGATGGTTTATCATTGTATGTAGTATGATGGACCAGATGGTTTATCATTGTATGTAGTATGATAGACCAGATGGTTTATCATTGTATGTAGTATGATAGACCAGATGGTTTATCATTGTATGTAGTATGATAGACCAGATGGTCTGTCATTGTATGTAGTATGATAGACCAGATGGTCTGTCATTGTATGTAGTATGATATACCAGATGGTTTATCATTGTATGTAGTATGATAGACCAGATGGTTTCTCATTGTATGTAGTATGATAGACCAGATGGTTTATCATTGTATGTAGTATGATAGACCAGATGGTCTGTCATTGTATGTAGTATGATAGACCAGATGGTTTATCATTGTATGTAGTATGATAGACCAGATGGTCTGTCATTGTATGTAGTATGATAGACCAGATGGTTTATCATTGTATGTAGTATGATAGACCAGATGGTTTATCATTGTATGTAGTATGATAGACCAGATGGTTTATCATTGTATGTATTATGATAGACCAGATGGTTTATCATTGTATGTAGTATGATAGAACAGATGGTTTATCATTGTATGTAGTATGATAGACCAGATGGTTTATCATTGTATGTAGTATGATAGACCAGATTGTTTATCATTGTATGTAGTATGATAGATCAGATGGTCTGTCATTGTATGTAGTATGATAGACCAGATGGTTTATCATTGTATGTAGTATGATAGATCAGATGGGTTATCACTGTATGTAGTATGATAGACCAGATGGTTTATCATTGTATGTAGTATGGTAGACCAGATGGTTTATCATTGTATGTAGTATGATAGACCAGATGGTTTATCATTGTATGTAGTATGATAGACCAGATGGTTTATCATTGTATGTAGTATGATAGACCAGATGGTTTATCATTGTATGTAGTATGATAGACCAGATGGTTTATCATTGTATGTAGTATGATAGAAAAGATGGTTTATCATTGTATGTAGTATGATAGACCAGATGGTTTATCATTGTATGTAGTATGATAGACCAGATGGTCTGCATTGTATGTAGTATGATAGACCAGATGGTCTGTCATTGTATGTAGTACGATAGACCAGATGGTCTGTCATTGTATGTAGTACGATAGACCAGATGGTTTATCATTGTATGTAGTATGATAGACCAGATGGTTTATCATTGTATGTAGTATGATAGAACAGATGGTTTATCATTGTATGTAGTGTGATAGACCAGATGGTCTGTCATTGTATGTAGTATGATAGACCAGATGGTTTATCATTGTATGTAGTATGATAGACCAGATGGTTTATCATTGTATGTAGTATGATAAACCAGATGGTTTATCATTGTATGTAGTATGATAGATCAGATGGTTTATCATTGTATGTAGTATGATTGACCAGATGGTTTATCATTGTATGTAGTATGATAGACCAGATGGTTTATCATTGTATGTAGTACGATAGACCAGATGGTCTATCATTGTATGTAGTATGACAGACCAGATGGTCTGTCATTGTATGTAGTATGATAGACCAGATGGTTTATCATTGTATGTAGTATGATAGACCAGATGGTCTATCATTGTATGTAGTATGATAGAACAGATGGTTTATCATTGTATGTAGTGTGATAGACCAGATGGTTTATCATTGTATGTAATATGATAGAACAGATGGTTTATCATTGTATGTAGTATGATAGACCAGATGGTTTGTCATTGTATGCAGTATCATAGACCAGATGGTTTATCATTGTATGTAGTATGATAGACCAGATGGTTTATCATTGTATGTAGTGTGATAGACCAGATGGTTTATCATTGTATGTAGTATGATAGACCAGATGGTCTATCATTGTATGTAGTATGATAGACCAGATGGTTTATCATTGTATGTAGTACGATAGACCAGATGGTTTATCATTGTATGTAGTATGATAGACCAGATGGTTTATCATTGTATGTAGTATGATAGACCAGATAGTTTATCATTGTATGTAGTATGATAGACCAGATGGTCTGTCATTGTATGTAGTATGATAGACCAGATGGTTTATCATTGTTTGTAATATGATAGACCAGATGGTTTATCATTGTATGTAGTATGATAGACCAGATGGTCTATCATTGTATGTAGTATGATAGACCAGATGGTCTGTCATTGTATGTAGTATGATAGACCAGATGGTTTATCATTGTATGTAATATGATAGACCAGATGGTTTATCATTGTATGTAGTATGATAGACCAGATGGTTTGTCATTGTATGCAGTATCATAGACCAGATGGTTTATCATTGTATGTAGTATGATAGACCAGATGGTTTATCATTGTATGTAGTATGATAGACCAGATGGTTTATCATTGTATGTAGTATGATAGACCAGATGGTTTATCATTGTATGTAGTATGATAGACCAGATGGTTTATCATTGTATGTAGTATGATAGACCAGATGGTTTATCATTGTATGTAGTATGATAGAAAAGATGGTTTATCATTGTATGTAGTATGATAGACCAGATGGTTTATCATTGTATGTAGTATGATAGACCAGATGGTCTGCATTGTATGTAGTATGATAGACCAGATGGTCTGTCATTGTATGTAGTACGATAGACCAGATGGTCTGTCATTGTATGTAGTACGATAGACCAGATGGTTTATCATTGTATGTAGTATGATAGACCAGATGGTTTATCATTGTATGTAGTATGATAGAACAGATGGTTTATCATTGTATGTAGTGTGATAGACCAGATGGTCTGTCATTGTATGTAGTATGATAGACCAGATGGTTTATCATTGTATGTAGTATGATAGACCAGATGGTTTATCATTGTATGTAGTATGATAAACCAGATGGTTTATCATTGTATGTAGTATGATAGATCAGATGGTTTATCATTGTATGTAGTATGATTGACCAGATGGTTTATCATTGTATGTAGTATGATAGACCAGATGGTTTATCATTGTATGTAGTACGATAGACCAGATGGTCTATCATTGTATGTAGTATGACAGACCAGATGGTCTGTCATTGTATGTAGTATGATAGACCAGATGGTTTATCATTGTATGTAGTATGATAGACCAGATGGTCTATCATTGTATGTAGTATGATAGAACAGATGGTTTATCATTGTATGTAGTGTGATAGACCAGATGGTTTATCATTGTATGTAATATGATAGAACAGATGGTTTATCATTGTATGTAGTATGATAGACCAGATGGTTTGTCATTGTATGCAGTATCATAGACCAGATGGTTTATCATTGTATGTAGTATGATAGACCAGATGGTTTATCATTGTATGTAGTGTGATAGACCAGATGGTTTATCATTGTATGTAGTATGATAGACCAGATGGTCTATCATTGTATGTAGTATGATAGACCAGATGGTTTATCATTGTATGTAGTACGATAGACCAGATGGTTTATCATTGTATGTAGTATGATAGACCAGATGGTTTATCATTGTATGTAGTATGATAGACCAGATAGTTTATCATTGTATGTAGTATGATAGACCAGATGGTCTGTCATTGTATGTAGTATGATAGACCAGATGGTTTATCATTGTATGTAATATGATAGACCAGATGGTTTATCATTGTATGTAGTATGATAGACCAGATGGTCTATCATTGTATGTAGTATGATAGACCAGATGGTCTGTCATTGTATGTAGTATGATAGACCAGATGGTTTATCATTGTATGTAATATGATAGACCAGATGGTTTATCATTGTATGTAGTATGATAGACCAGATGGTTTGTCATTGTATGCAGTATCATAGACCAGATGGTTTATCATTGTATGTAGTATGATAGACCAGATGGTTTATCATTGTATGTAGTATGATAGACCAGATGGTTTATCATTGTATGTAGTATGATAGACCAGATGGTTTATCATTGTATGTAGTATGGTAGATCAGATGGTCTGTCATTGTATGTAGTATGATAGACCAGATGGTTTATCATTGTATGTAGTATGATAGACCAGATGGTTTATCATTGTATGTAGTATGATAGAACAGATGGTTTGTCATTGTATGTAGTATGATAGACCAGATTGTTTATCATTGTATGTAGTATGATAGATCAGATGGTTTATCATTGTATGTAGTATGATAGACCAGATGGTTTATCATTGTATGTAGTATGATAGACCAGATGGTTTATCATTGTATGTAGTATGATAGATCAGATGGTTTATCATTGTATGTAGTATGATAGACCAGATGGTTTATCATTGTATGTAGTACGATAGACCAGATGGTCTGTCATTGTATGTAGTATGATAGACCAGATGGTTTATCATTGTATGTAGTATGATAGATCAGATGGTCTGTCATTGTATGTAGTATGATAGACCAGATGGTTTATCATTGTATGTAGTATGATAGACCAGATGGTCTATCATTGTATGTAGTATGATAAACCAGATGGTTTATCATTGTATGTAGTATGATAGACCAGATGGTCTGTCATTGTATGTAGTATGATAGACCAGATGGTTTATCATTGTATGTAGTATGATAGACCAGATGGTTTATCATTGTATGTAGTATGATAGACCAGATGGTCTGTCATTGTATGTAGTATGATAGACCAGATGGTTTATCATTGTATGTAGTATGATAGACCAGATGGTTTATCATTGTAAGTAGTATGATAGACCAGATGGTTTATCATTGTATGTAGTATGATAGACCAGATGGTCTGTCATTGTATGTAGTATGATAGACCAGATGGTCTGTCATTGTATGTAGTATGATAGACCAGATGGTTTATCATTGTATGTAGTATGATAGACCAGATGGTCTGTCATTGTATGTAGTATGGTAGACCAGATGGTTTATCATTGTATGTAGTATGATAGACCAGATGGTTTATCATTGTATGTAGTATGATAGACCAGATGGTCTGTCATTGTATGTAGTATGGTAGACCAGATGGTTTATCATTGTATGTAGTATAATAGACCAGATGGTTTATCATTGTATGTAGTATGATAGACCAGATGGTTTATCATTGTATGTAGTACGATAGACCAGATGGTTTATCATTGTATGTAGTACGATAGACCAGATGGTTTATCATTGTATGTAGTATGATAGACCAGATGGTTTATCATTGTATGTAGTACGATAGACCAGATGGTTTATCATTGTATGTAGTATGATTGACCAGATGGTCTATCATTGTATGTAGTATGATAGACCAGATGGTCTGTCATTGTATGTAGTATGATAGACCAGATGGTTTATCATTGTATGTAGTATGATAGACCAGATGGTTTATCATTGTATGTAGTACGATAGACCAGATGGTTTATCATTGTATGTAGTATGATAGACCAGATGGTCTATCATTGTATGTAGTATGATAGATCAGATGGTCTGTCATTGTATGTAGTATGATAGACCAGATGGTTTATCATTGTATGTAGTATGATAGAACAGATGGTTTATCATTGTATGTAGTATGATAGACCAGATGGTTTATCATTGTATGTAGTATGATAGACCAGATGGTTTATCATTGTATGTAGTACGATAGACCAGATGGTCTGTCATTGTATGTAGTACGATAGACCAGATGGTTTATCATTGTATGTAGTATGATAGACCAGATGGTCTGTCATTATATGTAGTATGATAGACCAGATGGTCTGTCATTGTATGCAGTATGATAGACCAGATGGTTTATCATTGTATGTAGTATGATAGACCAGATGGTTTATTATTGTATGTAGTATGATAGACCAGATGGTTTATCATTGTATGTAGTACGATAGACCAGATGGTCTGTCATTGTATGTAGTATGATAGACCAGATGGTTTATCATTGTATGTAGTACGATAGACCAGATGGTCTGTCATTGTATGTAGTATGATAGACCAGATGGTTTATCATTGTATGTAGTATGATAGACCAGATGGTTTATCATTATATGTAGTATGATAGACCAGATGGTTTATCATTGTATGTAGTACGATAGACCAGATGGTTTATCATTGTATGTAGTATGATAGACCAGATGGTTTATCATTGTATGTAGTATGATAGACCAGATGGTTTATCATTATATGTAGTATGATAGACCAGATGGTTTATCATTGTATGTAGTACGATAGACCAGATGGTCTGTCATTGTATGTAGTATGATAGACCAGATGGTTTATCATTGTATGTAGTATGATAGACCAGATGGTTTATCATTGTATGTAGTACGATAGACCAGATGGTCTGTTATTATATGTAGTATGATAGACCAGATGGTTTATCATTGTATATAGTACGATAGACCAGATGGTTTATCATTGTATGTAGTATGATAGACCAGATGGTTTATCATTGTATGTAGTATGATAGACCAGATGGTTTATCATTATATGTAGTATGATAGACCAGATGGTTTATCATTGTATGTAGTACGATAGACCAGATGGTCTATCATTGTATGTAGTATGATAGACCAGATGGTTTATCATTGTATGTAGTACGATAGACCAGATGGTTTATCATTGTATGTAGTACGATAGACCAGATGGTCTGTCATTGTATGTAGTACGATAGACCAGATGGTTTATCATTGTATGTAGTACGATAGACCAGATGGTCTGTCATTGTATGTAGTATGATAGACCAGATGGTTTATCATTGTATGTAGTATGATAGACCAGATGGTTTATCATTGTATGTAGTACGATAGACCAGATGGTCTGTTATTGTAAGTAGTATGATAGACCAGATGGTTTATCATTGTATGTAGTATGATAGACCAGATGGTTTATCATTGTATGTAGTATGATAGACCAGATGGTTTATCATTGTATGTAGTATGATAGACCAGATGGTTTATCATTATATGTAGTATGATAGACCAGATGGTTTATCATTGTATGTAGTACGATAGACCAGATGGTCTATCATTGTATGTAGTATGATAGACCAGATGGTTTATCATTGTATGTAGTACGATAGACCAGATGGTCTGTCATTGTAAGTAGTATGATAGACCAGATGGTTTATCATTGTATGTAGTATGATAGACAAGATGGTCTGTCATTGTAAGTAGTACGATAGACCAGATGGTTTATCATTGTATGTAGTATGATAGACCAGATGGTTTATCATTGTATGTAGTATGATAGACCAGATGGTTTATCATTGTATGTAGTATGATAGACCAGATGGATTGTCATTGTATGCAGTATGATAGACCAGATGGTTTATCATTGTATGTAGTATGATAGACCAGATGGTTTATCATTGTATGTAGTATGATAGACCAGATGGTTTATCATTGTATGTAGTATGATAGACCAGATGGTTTGTCATTGTATGTAGTATGATAGACCAGATGGTTTATCATTGTATGTAGTATGATAGACCAGATGGTTTATCATTGTGTGTAGTATGATAGACCAGATGGTTTATCATTGTATGTAGTATGATAGACCAGATGGTTTATCATTGTAAGTAGTATGATAGAACAGATGGTTTATCATTGTATGTAGTATGATAGAACAGATGGTCTGTCATTGTATGTAGTATGATAGACCAGGTGGTCTGTCATTGTATGTAGTATGATAGACCAGATGGTTTATCATTGTATGTAGTATGATAGACCAGATGGTTTATCATTGTGTGTAGTATGATAGACCAGATGGTTTATCATTGTATGTAGTATGATAGACCAGATGGTTTATCATTGTATGTAGTATGATAGACCAGATGGTTTACCATTGTATGTAGTATAATAGACCAGATGGTCTGTCATTGTATGTAGTATGATAGACCAGATGGTTTATCATTGTATGTAGTATGATAGACCAGATGGTTTATCATTGTATGTAGTATGATAGAACAGATGGTTTATCATTGTATGTAGTATGATAGAAAAGATGGTTTATCATTGTATGTAGTATGATAGACCAGATGGTTTATCATTGTATGTAGTATGATAGAAAAGATGGTTTATCATTGTATGTAGTATGATAGACCAGATGGTTTATCATTGTATGTAGTATGATAGAAAAGATGGTTTATCATTGTATGTAGTATGATAGACCAGATGGTTTATCATTGTATGTAGTATGATAGACCAGATGGTTTATCATTGTATGTAGTACGATAGACCAGATGGTTTATCATTGTATGTAGTATGATAGACCAGATGGTCTGTCATTGTATGTAGTATGATAGACCAGATGGTTTATCATTGTATGTAGTATGATAGACCAGATGGTTTATCATTGTATGTAGTATGATAGACCAGATGGTTTATCATTGTATGTAGTATGATAGACCAGATGGTTTATCATTGTATGTAGTATGATAGACCAGATGGTTTATCATTGTATGTAGTATGATAGATCAGATGGTCTGTCATTGTATGTCGTATGATAGACCAGATGGTTTGTCATTGTATGTAGTATGATAGACCAGATGGTCTGTCATTGTATGTAGTACGATAGACCAGATGGTTTATCATTGTATGTAGTATGATAGACCAGATGGTCTGTCTTTGTATGCAGTATGATAGACAAGATGCTTTATCATTGTATGTAGTATGATAGACCAGATGGTTTATCATTGTATGTAATATGATAGACCAGATGGTTTATCATTGTATGTAGTATGATAGACCAGATGGTTTATCATTGTATGTAGTATGATAGACCAGATGGTTTGTCATTGTATGTAGTATGATAGACCAGATGGTTTATCATTGTATGTAGTATGATAGACCAGATGGTCTGTCATTGTATGTAGTATGATAGACCAGATGGTTTATCATTGTATGTAGTATGATAGACCAGATGGTTTATCATTGTATGTAATATGATAGACCAGATGGTTTATCATTGTATGTAGTATGATAGACCAGATGGTTTGTCATTGTATGCAGTATCATAGACCAGATGGTTTATCATTGTATGTAGTATGATAGACCAGATGGTTTATCATTGTATGTAGTATGATAGACCAGATGGTTTATCATTGTATGTAGTATGATAGACCAGATGGTTTATCATTGTATGTAGTATGATAGATCAGATGGTCTGTCATTGTATGTCGTATGATAGACCAGATGGTTTATCATTGTATGTAGTATGATAGACCAGATGGTCTGTCATTGTATGTAGTATGATAGACCAGATGGTTTATCATTGTATGTAGTATGATAGACCAGATGGTTTATCATTGTAAGTAGTATGATAGACCAGATGGTTTATCATTGTATGTAGTATGATAGACCAGATGGTTTATCATTGTATGTAGTATGATAGAACAGATGGTTTATCATTGTATGTAGTATGATAGACCAGATGGTCTGTCATTGTATGTAGTATGATAGACCAGATGGTCTGTCATTGTATGTAGTATGATAGACCAGGTGGTTTATCATTGTATGTAGTATGATAGACCAGATGGTTTATCATTGTATGTAGTATGATAGACCAGATGGTTTATCATTGTATGTAGTATGATAGACCAGATGGTTTATCATTGTATGTAGTACGATAGACCAGATGGTCTTTCATTGTAAGTAGTATGATAGACCAGATGGTTTATCATTGTATGTAGTACGATAGACCAGATGGTCTGTCATTGTATGTAGTATGATAGTCCAGATGGTTTATCATTGTATGTAGTATGATAGACCAGATGGTTTATCATTGTATGTAGTATGATAGACCAGATGGTTTATCATTGTATGTAGTACGATAGACCAGATGGTCTATCATTGTATGTGACGCGCCCCCTGGGCCAGTGCTGTAGTGCGGCGCGCGTGCGCGTGGGGGATACCCGGAGCCGGATCCGATGGGGGTAGTAGTCTTCGTGTGGCGGTGACCCGGTCCGTGCCCAGGGTGGTCAAACTAAGTGGCAGTTATTGGTATGATGGTATTAGTGTCCGACTACGCCACCCGTTGAATGCGGCTATGAAGCCGCCGCTGCAGGGCAGTCCGCTGAGGCCGGTGGTACGGATGTGCAGCGTGGATGGTATAACCCCCAACGGGAGGGGTATGGCCTCAGGGCAGAGGATGAGGTTGATGTTGGGAGTGATGGTGTGGATGTCCCAGCACTAATGGTGCGACAAGGAAGCACGGAGATGCGAGGGTACAGTTCAGGGTCTTTACTGATGGTAGAAGGCAAATTCCCCCGGGAGTACTGGCTAGTAGTTGGGGCCTGGTTAGTCTGCGAGTAAGCCGGAGTCTCCCTGGCCAGGTGGAGTTGTAGGCCTTCCCGTTAGTCTGTACCCTTCCTGGCTACCCTGCTTTCGGCGGTTACAAGTAGCCCACGTCCCTGGGTATACCGTGTGGTGCTCCCCCGTATGGCTGGTGACCTGGGGCCTCCTGTTAGCCTCCGCTCCGGGATGGCGGTGCTGGTCCCTTCGTTGTGACTGAGCCTCCGGGCTTTTATGGCCAGAGGACCTGGAATCCCCTGCCGGATGGATTCTGCTGCTGGGTATATCTTAGTCCACACAGCCTCGGACTCCTGTGTCCAGTTTTAGTACCTTCTCCCAGGGCGAGCTCTGCACAGCTCCAGCCCCTGGCGCTTCTCCTTGGCTCCTACAGAGCTCCTGATGTCTATCTGTCCCTGTTTCTGCGTGTCCAGACCAGACTCCGTCTCTGTCTGGAACTCCTCTCTCCTAACCCTGCCTCAGCCCCAGTTTATGTAGGGGAAGTTCTTCCCCTCCCAGGACTGGGCAGGAGGTGTGGCATGCTTAGGATTCCTGCCCAGGAGACCTCCCACCTACTCACAGACGTAATATTGCTTTTACTGTGGAAACCAGACCCCTGGGGTGCCACATTCCCCCCTAGTGAAATTTAGTACTCCCGGACTAAACATATTTTTGAAAACATAACAGGGTATAAACAATAACAATTAAATACATGAGATGGTCACGGCGTGTCCGTAACCGGGAAGCAATAAGGGTGTCCATTTCACCAAAGAACAGGGAGCCGTAACCAGGTAGGGGTCTGTCCTGCCCCGAGTCTTTAACAGTCTTTAGTTCATTCCTGGGTTACGCTCCAAACATATTTACAACAGAGTTCCGGTTACTCACTGTCCATAACCTGTCAGTCCATATAAAGAAACCTGTAACTGAAAAACATAATTAGCAACGGCTACAACAAAACAGGTAAACATAAAATAGTTAAAGCAATTAGCCAACTTAGATTCTCCAACGTACGGGCATCTGGCCTCTGGTAACCCTAGTGGACCTACGGAGCTCACTCACTGGTCCTGCACTACAGGGTGTAGGAGGTGTTATGGGTAAGCTGGGCAGCTTTCTGCGCACTCTTTGGCTCACTAGGGGCACGGCAGGCTCACTACTAGCAGAGGGTTGATCCTCCTGTACTGCTGGTGTGGACTCTTCTGCCTCTTGGGCCGGCTGCTCTTCCAGCTCTTCCGGTTCCTCTGTAGGCACTTGCGGGGCTGGCTTGAGAAAGGTGAGGACGGGTACCACGACAGCACCGTTTACTTGTGTCCAAGACCGGGGGAAGTCTCCGAGTACAGTCCTGATCATTTCTTCCCTTTCCTCTGCGGGTCGAGGGTTTTCTTGATCTTCTTCTTCAGGGTTTTGCAGCTGCTCGGGACACTTCTTCAGATGGTCTCTGGAGACAACGGCTGTGGTTTCTCCTCCATCCTTACTGATCACGCAAATCTTTGGGTTCTCATGGCTTGATGGCAGTATGGTGTACGGGTCCTTCTCCCACTGGTCGTCCAACTTGTGGAGCCGTCTTTTCCTCTTCAAGACCTGCTCTCCAGGTACCAGGGGAACAGCGGGAGCATACTGATTATAAGCCCTCTCTTGCCTTTCTCTAGCTTGAGACAGACTTCGCTCCACGCTCTCCTGCACTTTCCGATACTGCTGCTGCCGTTCTGTATCCCAGTCTGCCTCTGGCGAGGTGTCCTCGGGCGTCAGGACTCCCATATCCAGGTCGATAGGCAGCTTACCAGGTCTCGCTCTCATTAGGTAAGCCGGGGTACAGTTGGTAGAACCTACAGGGATGTGGTTGTATAGGTCCACCAGATCAGGCAGCTTCTCAGGCCACATACTGCGTTCTTCCAGGGGCAATGTTTTCAGGAGGTCTATCACCACCTGGTTCATCTTCTCGCAGAGTCCATTAGTTTGTGGGTGATAGGGCGTTGTTCTTATCTTCGTGCAGCCATACAGGTTGCAGAACTCCTGGAAGACTTCCGCTTCGAAGGCTGGCCCTTGGTCTGTCAGCACTTGGTCCGGGTACCCGTGTGGACGGCAGAAGTGCTGCTGGAAGGCTCTAGCTGCTGTTTGAGCCATTAAGTCCTTGACCGGGACCACCACCAGGAACCGGGAGTAATGATCTACGATTGTGAGGGCGTAGACATACCCAGATCTGCTTGGAGCCAGTTTCACATGGTCCAGGGCTACCAGTTCCAGTGGCTGTTGGGTGATGATGGGCTGCAAGGGAGTCTTCTGGCTGGCACGGTCCTTCCTTCTTAGGTGGCACGGTCCACAGTCTCTGCACCACCTCTCGATGGCTCCTCTCATGCCTACCCAGTAGAACCGTTCACGCAACAAGAACTCCAGCTTCTTCCACC
Organism: Phyllobates terribilis; assembly: GCF_046119375.1. NCBI lineage: Eukaryota > Metazoa > Chordata > Amphibia > Anura > Dendrobatidae > Phyllobates > Phyllobates terribilis. Next base: position 20,984 of record NW_027366846.1, on the reverse strand, counting down.
CGAAATGTCCTGCTCCGTTGTGGTACGCCTCCAGAATCATAGCCGCGTCTCGTCTGGGGACCACTACCTGCCAGGTCAACTCATGTGTTCGAGAGTTAACCATTCTCCGGCACAACTTCTCCCTGTAGAGGAACAGCCTACTTTTCTCCTTCCACAGTTGCTTAGTCTCCTCTGGGGCGTCTGGGTCCAGACTGGCATCGGCTTGGGTCAGCATTTCCTTCACCAGGCGGACTGCAGGATCACTGTCTTGCGTCTCCGCCCAGTTGTAGTGGGGCAAGGGATTGAACGTCGCGGAGCGCCTGTCCTTCACACGGCTGGAATACAGGGTAATCCCATGACGGTGGAACGCAGGGAGCTCAACTTCTTCCAGATCTTCTGGATCTTCCCCTACGTCCGGTAAGTTCGGCATTCTAGACAGGGCATCCGCTTTGGCATTTGAGCGTCCTGCCCGGTATTTGATGGTGAATTCAAAGTTGGACAGGCGAGCCATCCATCTCTGTTCCAGAGCACCGAGCCTTGCAGTGTCCAGGTGTGTCAACGGGTTGTTATCCGTGTACACGATGAATTTGGAGGAGGCAAGGTAATGATTGAAACGTTCGGTCACTGCCCACACTACTGCCAGGAACTCCAGCTTGAATGAGCTATAATTCTCAGGGTTCCTCTCGGTGGGTCGTAGCTTTCGGCTAGCGTAAGCGATTACCCGTTCTTTTCCTTGCTGGATCTGGGACAGCACGGCTCCTAGCCCGATGTTACTTGTGTCCGTGTGGAGGATAAAGGGCTGGCTGTAGTCTGGATATGCCAGGATTTCATCCCCCTGGAGGGCCATCTTCAGCTGGCAAAAGGACTCCTCTTCCAGCTTTTCCCACCTGAAGGGCGGCTTCTGGTTTTTGGCTTTTCGAGATTGACCTATCAGGAGGTCCTGCATAGGGGCTGCCATTTTGGTGAAACCGGGAATGAATCTTCGGTAGTAGCCTACCAACCCGAGGAACTGCCGCACTTCCTTTATGCTGGAGGGTCTTGGCCAGTCCTTAATCACGGTGATCTTATCAGGGTCAGGAGCCACTCCGTCAGCACTCACCACGTGTCCCAGGTATTGCACCTTTGGTTTCAGGAGGTGACACTTGGAGGGTTTCACCTTTAGGCCGTAGTTTGCCAGAGCTTCGAACACTTCTGCCAGGTGTTTCAGGTGGTCCTCGTAGGTCTTGGAATAGACGATGACATCGTCCAGGTATAACAGGACCGTCTCGAAGTTCCGGTGTCCCAGACAGCATTCCATCAACCGTTGGAAGGTTCCTGGTGCGTTGCAGAGCCCGAACGGCATGCAGTTAAATTCGCTGAGACCCATCGGGGTGGTGAATGCGGTCTTCTCCCGGTCTGCCTCTGCTACAGGAACCTGCCAGTACCCGCTAGTGAGATCCAAAGTAGAGAAGAAGTTAGCAGATTTTAATGCAGCTAAGGACTCTTCTATCCTTGGTAACGGGTACGCATCTTTGTGTGTGATACGGTTGACCTTCCTGTAGTCTACACACATTCTCATAGTGTTGTCCTTCTTTTTCACTAAGACTAGTGGAGCTGCCCAGGGGCTACAGCTGTCTCTGATTACCCCAGCCTCCTTCATGTCTCTAAGCATCCCCTTGGCGTGTTGGTAGTGTGCAGGGGGTACGGGTCGGTATCTCTCCTTTATGGGAGGATGGTCTCCCGTGGGGATGTGGTGTTCTACCCCCTTTACTCGCCCGAAGTCTAGCGGGTGTTTACTAAACACTCTCTCGTACTCTCGAACCACCCGATAGACTCCCTGTTTCTGGTGTGAGGGAGTGGAGTCAGTACCCAAATGCAGTTGCTGACACCAGTCCTCCATTGGTTTCTTAGAGCCGTTACCTTCCTCTGGTTGAGATGGAGGCAAGGGTTCCACGGCCTGTACAGAATTCTGGTTTATGGTGAACAATTTGGCTAGCGTGGCATACCGGGGCAGGTGTACTTCTCTCTCCCCGATATTTATGATGCGAACGGGCACCCTCCCATGGCGTACATCGACCACCCCCCGTGCTGTCAAAATGGTGGGCCTACTGTCTGAGTAGACGGGTTCTACCATTGCTTGGTAGTCTCTACCTCTTAGACCAATAGCTGCCCGGCACCAGATCATCATCTCACTTTTTGGGGGCATGGCAATAGGGAACGGGTCACACATTCTCACGCTACCTATCTCACCACCGGAGAGTTCCACCTGTTGCCGCTTCATCAGTGCCCGGATCTCTTTTTGGAGCACACGCTGCTGGCCGGAGCTGGCGTTCTTGGCAACCTGCTGTAAAATGAGAATCACCTCTGCAAGACAATTTTCAATCACATTAGTTCCCAAGGTTATTCTAGGGTGACTCTCATGACGGTCTATGTCCACTATTATCAGTCCTTGTGCCGCCAGTTCGACTTTACCGATCTTAATGGTCACCTCTTTGAATCCCACCTGCGGCACGGGCTGACCATTGCTGGCGATGATACTCAGGTCGTCATCTGGGTAGCGGGTTATGTCCGAGTCATTCCAGTACTGCTTGAAGAGCACGTACGGGATGGTGGTGACCTGTGACCCGGTGTCTAGTAGGGCACTCATAGGAATGCCATCCAGTACCACAGGCAAGATTGGACGTCCCCCTAGGTATTTATCACGCCAGTTTGATGGGCCTGATGGTCTTATGCCTGGGGGTTGGCCCTCTACCCCAGGTTGTGCCCGTTTAAATGACAATACCTTGCCACATGTCCGGGTTGATTGCAGCGGCGGCAGATGGGTCGTCCGTCCTCGTTGTATCTGTCGCTGGGTCTTCCTCTGGCCGGTGGGGTCCTCCTCAGTCGGCGCCACGGGACGTCCTCTGGTCCGGATGCCAGCTGGATCTTTCCTGGAGAAGAGACCTGTAAAGACTGCACAGTTCTGGTTAGCGCGGCAACGCTCTTAGTCAGCTCTTGGACCTGATGGTGCAGGTCTGTAGCCGGGTCACTGTTTAAAGCCTGCGCATCAGCTCCCACAGGCCCTGCAGACAAGGGCGCCGTCTCCTGGTGGTAAGTGATAGCAGGGCGCCTGTGGGTCACAGCGCCACCTGGTGCCGGTTCTCGGAGCACCCGGATGGATCTGTCCTTGAACTGTGCAAAGTCCAGGTCAGGGTCCTGTAAGGCCATTGCCCGCAACTGGGTTCGATGGGCATTGCACAGTAGACCCTCAATAAATTGTTCAGTCAACAGCTTATCTTCATTTCCCACGCTGTCAGGGTCTGCCTGCTTAATGGCTCTCAGGGCCTCTTGTAGGTTTAGAGCATAGTCTCTTATACTCTCATGTGCCCGTTGTTTGCACCCATAAAATCTTAGTTTTTTCGGCTGAGGTGCGGGTGTCAAATGTGTCTTTCAGCCGGGTTAGTATGTCTCTGACAGTCCTCTTCCTCCCAGGTGGCCAGGGCTTTACCTCCCTTTGGGCTGCCCCGATTAATTGGGCCACCAGGATGCTCACTTTTTGCTCTTCTGTGAGGGCGTACACCTGGAAGAGGCTATCCAGTCTTTCTCTAAAGTCATTTAGAGTATGTGACTCCCCTGAGTACTGGGGTAGCCAGGTTGCCCCCGGGATATAGGGCATGGTGAATGGCATGACTGCTGCAGCGGTTGCGCTGGCGGTGGCTGTGGCAGTGGAGCTCCCCTCGGTATCCGGCATCCTCCTCCCCCCTAGTGGACCGTGGCCTACCTTGTGATGCTCTTCTTCCGTAGGCCGCGGCTCCGCAGTCGATCGTCGGGGTTGAGGACCTGGCGTCGCGCTCCTGTGACGTCGGCGTCTGCTGGGCTCCTTCCAGGACCTTACGCAACGTCCGGACGTGAGGCGGGGCTTCAGTTCTCGCGGGCTTTCGGAGTCCACGCCCCTCTTCTTCCCGCGCGGCGCCCTCAAGATGGCGTCCAATGGCGGGAAAACTCCACGGATGGCGGGAAGAAGGCAGAAGATGGCGTCGGATGGCGGGAATCGGCTCCAGATGGCGGGAAACGACTCCGGACGGCGGGAAACTTCACCACAGGTAAGTATAAAAGTCTCTTTTTTCAGGCACACAGTACCCGGTGGTTGCGGGCACGTAATCCTGCCGACTACGCCAAAGTTGACGCGCCCCCTGGGCCAGTGCTGTAGTGCGGCGCGCGTGTGCGTGGGGGATACCCGGAGCCGGATCCGATGGGGGTAGTAGTCTTCGTGTGGCGGTGACCCGGTCCGTGCCCAGGGTGGTCAAACTAAGTGGCAGTTATTGGTATGATGGTATTAGTGTCCGACTACGCCACCCGTTGAATGCGGCTATGAAGCCGCCGCTGAAGGGCAGTCCGCTGAGGCCGGTGGTACGGATGTGCAGCGTGGATGGTATAACCCCCAACGGGAGGGGTATGGCCTCAGGGCAGAGGATGAGGTTGATGTTGGGAGTGATGGTGTGGATGTCCCAGCACTAATGGTGCGACAAGGAAGCACGGAGACGCGAGGGTACAGTTCAGGGTCTTTACTGATGGTACAAGGCAAATTCCCCCGGTAGTACTGGCTAGTAGTTGGGGCCTGGTTAGTCTGCGAGTAAGCCGGAGTCCCCCTGGCCAGGTGGAGTTGTAGGCCTTCCCGTTAGTCTGTACCCTTCCTGGCTACCCTGCTTTCGGCGGTTACAAGTAGCCCACGTCCCTGGGTATACCGTGTGGTGCTCCCCCGTATGGCTGGTGACCTGGGGCCTCCTGTTAGCCTCCGCTCCGGGATGGCGGTGCTGGTCCCTTCGTTGTGACTGAGCCTCCGGGCTTTTATGGCCAGAGGACCTGGAATCCCCTGCCGGATGGATTCTGCTGCTGGGTATATCTTAGTCCCCACAGCCTCGGACTCCTGTGTCCAGTTTTAGTACCTTCTCCCAGGGCGAGCTCTGCACAGCTCCAGCCCCTGGCGCTTCTCCTTGGCTCCTACAGAGCTCCTGATGTCTATCTGTCCCTGTTTCTGCGTGTCCAGACCAGACTCCGTCTCTGTCTGGAACTCCTCTCTCCTAACCCTGCCTCAGCCCCAGTTTATGTAGGGGAAGTTCTTCCGCTCCCAGGACTGGGCAGGAGGTGTGGCATGCTTAGGATTCCTGCCCAGGAGACCTCCCACCTGCTCACAGACGTAATATTGCTATTACTGTGGAAACCAGACCCCTGGGGTGCCACATTTGTAGTATGATAGACCAGATGGTTTATCATTGTATGTAGTATGATAGACCAGATGGTTTATCATTGTATGTAGTACGATAGACCAGATGGTTTATCATTGTATGTAGTATGATAGACCAGATGGTTTATCATTGTATGTAGTATGATAGATCAGATGGTTTATCATTGTATGTAGTACGATAGACCAGATGGTTTATCATTGTATGTAGTATGATAGACCAGATGGTTTATCATTGTATGTAGTATGATAGACCAGATGGTTTATCATTGTAAGTAGTATGATAGAACAGATGGTTTATCATTGTATGTAGTATGATAGACCAGATGGTTTATCATTGTATGTAGTACGATAGACCAGATGGTCTATCATTGTATGTAGTATGATAGACCAGATGGTTTATCATTGTAAGTAGTATGATAGACCAGATGGTTTATCATTGTATGTAGTATGATAGACCAGATGGTTTATCATTGTAAGTAGTATGATAGAACAGATGGTTTATCATTGTATATAGTATGATAGACCAGATGGTCTGTCATTGTATGTAGTATGATAGAACAGATGGTTTATCATTGTAAGTAGTATGATAGAACAGATGGTTTATCATTGTATGTAGTGTGATAGACCAGATGGTTTATCATTGTATGTAGTACGATAGACCAGATGGTCTGTCATTGTATGTAGTATGATAGACCAGATGGTTTATCATTGTAAGTAGTATGATAGAACAGATGGTTTATCATTGCATGTAGTGTGATAGACCAGATGGTTTATCATTGTATGTAGTATGATAGACCAGATGGTTTATCATTGTATGTAGTATGATAGACCAGATGGTCTGTCATTGTATGTAGTATGATAGACCAGATGGTTTATCATTGTATGTAGTATGATAGACCAGATGGTCTGTCATTGTAAGTAGTATGATAGACCAGATGGTTTATCATTGTATGTAGTATGATAGACCAGATGGTTTATCATTGTATGTAGTATGATAGACCAGATGGTTTATCATTGTATGTAGTATGATAGACCAGATGGTTTATCATTGTATGTAGTATGATAGACCAGATGGTTTATCATTGTATGTAGTATGATAGACCAAATGGTCTGTCATTGTAAGTAGTATGACAGACCAGATGGTTTATCATTGTATGTAGTATGATAGACCAGATGGTTTGTCATTGTATGTAGTACGATAGATCAGATGGTTTATCATTGTATGTAGTATGATAGAACAGATGGTTTATCATTGTATGTAGTATGATAGACCAGATGGTTTATCATTGTATGTAGTATCATAGACCAGATGGTTTATCATTGTATGTAGTACGATAGACCAGATGGTTTGTCATTGTATGTAGTATGATAGACCAGATGGTTTATCATTGTATGTAGTATGATAGACCAGATGGTTTGTCATTGTATGTAGTACGATAGACCAGATGGTTTATCATTGTATGTAGTATGATAGAACAGATGTTTTATCATTGTATGTAGTACGATAGACCAGATGGTTTATCATTGTATGTAGTATCATAGACCAGATGGTTTATCATTGTATGTAGTACGATAGACCAGATGGTTTGTCATTGTATGTAGTATGATAGAACAGATGGTTTATCATTGTATGTAGTACGATAGACCAGATGGTTTATCATTGTATGTAGTATCATAGACCAGATGGTTTATCATTGTATGTAGTACGATAGACCAGATGGTTTGTCATTGTATGTAGTATGATAGAACAGATGGTTTATCATTGTATGTAGTATGATAGACCAGATGGTTTATCATTGTATGTAGTATGGTAGACCAGATGGTTTATCATTGTATGTAGTATGATAGACCAGATGGTTTATCATTGTATGTAGTACGATAGACCAGATGGTTTATCATTGTATGTAGTATGATAGACCAGATGGTTTATCATTTCATGTAGTATGATAGACCAGATGGTTTTTCATTGTATGTAGTATGATAGACCAGATGGTTTATCATTGTATGTAGTATGATAGACCAGATGGTTTATCATTGTATGTAGTATGATAGACCAGATGGTTTATCATTGTATGTAGTATGATAGACCAGATGGTTTATCATTGTATGTAGTATGATAGACCAGATGGTTTATCATTGTATGTAGTATGAGAGACCAGATGGTTTATCATTTCATGTAGTATGATAGACCAGGTGGTTTATCATTGTATGTAGTACGATAGAACAGATAGTTTATCATTGTATGTAGTATGATAGACCAGATGGTCTATCATTGTATGTAGTATGATAGAACAGATGGTTTATCATTGTATGTAGTATGATAGACCAGATGGTTTATCATTGTATGTAGTATGATAGAACAGATGGTTTATCATTGTATGTAGTATGATAGACCAGATGGTTTATCATTGTATGTAGTATGATAGACCAGATGGTTTATCATTGTATGTAGTATGATAGACCAGATGGTTTATCATTGTATGTAGTATGATAGACCAGATGGTTTATCATTGTATGTAGTATGATAGACCAGATGGTTTATCATTGTATGTAGTATGATAGACCAGATGGTTTATCATTGTATGTAGTATGATAGACCAGATGGTTTATCATTGTATGTAGTATGATAGACCAGATGGTTTATCATTGTATGTAGTATGAGAGACCAGATGGTTTATCATTTCATGTAGTATGATAGACCAGGTGGTTTATCATTGTATGTAGTATGAGAGACCAGATGGTTTATCATTTCATGTAGTATGATAGACCAGGTGGTTTATCATTGTATGTAGTACGATAGAACAGATAGTTTATCATTGTATGTAGTATGATAGACCAGATGGTCTATCATTGTATGTAGCATGATAGAACAGATGGTTTATCATTGTATGTAGTATGATAGACCAGATGGTTTATCATTGTATGTAGTATGATAGAACAGATGGTTTATCATTGTATGTAGTATGACAGACCAGATGGTTTATCATTGTATGTAGTATGATAGACCAGATGGTTTATCATTTCATGTAGTATGATAGACCAGGTGGTTTATCATTGTATGTAGTATGATAGAACAGATGGTTTATCATTGTATGTAGTATGACAGACCAGATGGTTTATCATTGTATGTAGTATGATAGACCAGATGGTTTATCATTTCATGTAGTATGATAGACCAGGTGGTTTATCATTGTATGTAGTATGATAGACCAGGTGGTTTATCATTGTATGTAGTATGATAGACCAGATGGTTTATCATTGTATGTAGTATGATAGACCAGATGGTTTGTCATTGTATGTAGTATGATAGACCAGATGGTTTACCATTGTATGTAGTATGATAGACCAGATGGTTTATCATTGTATGTAGTATGATAGAACAGATGGTTTATCATTTTATGTAGTATGATAGACCAGATGGTTTGTCATTGTATGTAGTATGATAGAAAAGATGGTTTATCATTGTATGTACTATGATAGACCAGATGGTTTATCATTGTATGTAGTATGATAGACCAGATGGTTTATCATTGTATGTAGTATGATAGACCAGATGGTCTGTCATTGTATGTAGTGTGATAGACCAGATGGTTTATCATTGTAGGTAGTATGATAGACCAGATGGTTTATCATTGTATGTAGTATGATAGAACAGATGGTTTATCATTGTATGTAGTATGATAGACCAGATGGTCTGTCATTGTATGTAGTATGATAGACCAGATGGTTTATCATTGTATGTAGTATGATAGACCAGATGGTCTGTCATTGTAAGTAGTATGATAGACCAGATGGTTTATCATTGTATGTAGTATGATAGACCAGATGGTTTATCATTGTATGTAGTATGATAGACCAGATGGTTTATCATTGTATGTAGTGTGATAGACCAGATGGTTTATCATTGTAGGTAGTATGATAGACCAGATGGTTTATCATTGTATGTAGTATGATAGACCAGATGGTTTATCATTGTATGTAGTATGATAGACCAGATGGTTTATCATTGTATGTAGTATGATAGACCAGATGGTTTATCATTGTATGTAGTATGATAGACCAGATGGTCTGTCATTGTATGTAGTATGATAGACCAGATGGTTTATCATTGTATGTAGTATGATAGACCAGATGGTCTGTCATTGTAAGTAGTATGATAGACCAGATGGTTTATCATTGTATGTAGTATGATAGACCAGATGGTTTATCATTGTATGTAGTATGATAGACCAGATGGTTTGTCATTGTATGTAGTACGATAGACCAGATGGTTTATCATTGTATGTAGTATGATAGACCAGATGGTTTATCATTGTATGTAGTATGATAGAACAGATGGTTTATCATTGTATGTAGTATGATAGACCAGATGGTCTATCATTGTATGTAGTATGATAGAACAGATGGTTTATCATTGTATGTAGTATGATAGACCAGATGGTTTATCATTGTATGTAGTACGATAGACCAGATGGTTTATCATTGTATGTAGTATGATAGACCAGATGGTTTATCATTGTATGTAGTATGATAGACCAGATGGTTTATCATTTCATGTAGTATGATAGACCAGATGGTTTGTCATTGTATGTATAATGATAGAACAGATGGTCTATCATTGTATGTAGTATGATAGACCAGATGGTTTATCATTGTATGTAGTATGGTAGACCAGATGGTTTATCATTGTATGTAGTATGATAGACCAGATGGTTTATCATTGTATGTAGTATGGTAGACCAGATGGTTTATCATTGTATGTAGTATGATAGACCAGATGGTTTATCATTGTATGTAGTATGATAGACCAGATGGTTTATCATTGTATGTAGTATGATAGAACAGATGGTTTATCATTGTATGTAGTATGATAGACCAGATGGTCTGTCATTGTAAGTAGTATGATAGACCAGATGGTTTATCATTGTATGTAGTATGATAGACCAGATGGTTTATCATTGTATGTAGTATGATAGAACAGATAGTTTATCATTGTAAGTAGTATGATAGACCAGATGGTTTATCATTGTATGTAGTATGATAGACCAGATGGTTTATCATTGTATGTAGTATGATAGACCAGATGGTTTATCATTGTATGTAGTATGATAGACCAGATGGTCTGTCATTGTAAGTAGTATGATAGACCAGATGGTTTATCATTGTATGTAGTATGATAGACCAGATGGTTTATCATTGTATGTAGTATGATAGACCAGATGGTTTATCATTGTATGTAGTATGATAGACCAGATGGTTTATCATTGTATGTAGTATGATAAACCAGATGGTTTGTCATTGTATGTAGTACGATAGACCAGATGGTTTATCATTGTATGTAGTATGATAGACCAGATGGTTTATCATTGTATGTAGTATGATAGAACAGATGGTTTATCATTGTATGTAGTATGATAGACCAGATGGTTTATCATTGTATGTAGTACGATAGACCAGATGGTTTATCATTGTATGTAGTACGATAGACCAGATGGTTTATCATTGTATGTAGTATGATAGACCAGATGGTTTATCATTGTATGTAGTATGATAGACCAGATGGTTTATCATTGTATGTAGTATGATAGACCAGATGGTTTATCATTGTATGTAGTATGATAAACCAGATGGTTTGTCATTGTATGTAGTACGATAGACCAGATGGTTTATCATTGTATGTAGTATGATAGACCAGATGGTTTATCATTGTATGTAGTATGATAGACCAGATGGTTTATCATTGTATGTAGTATGATAGAACAGATGGTTTATCATTGTATGTAGTATGATAGACCAGATGGTTTATCATTGTATGTAGTACGATAGACCAGATGGTTTATCATTGTATGTAGTATGATAGACCAGATGGTTTATCATTGTATGTAGTACGATAGACCAGATGGTTTATCATTGTATGTAGTATGATAGACCAGATGGTTTATCATTGTATGTAGTATGATAGACCAGATGGTTTATCATTGTATGTAGTATGATAGACCAGATGGTTTATCATTGTATGTAGTATGATAGACCAGATGGTTTATCATTGTATGTAGTACGATAGACCAGATGGTTTATCATTGTATGTAGTACGATAGACCAGATGGTTTATCATTTCATGTAGTATGATAGACCAGATGGTTTGTCATTGTATGTATAATGATAGAACAGATGGTCTATCATTGTATGTAGTATGATAGACCAGATGGTTTATCATTGTATGTAGTACGATAGACCAGATGGTTTATCATTGTATGTAGTACGATAGACCAGATGGTTATCATTGTATGGTAGTACGATAGACCAGATGGTTTATCATTGTATGTAGTATGATAGACCAGATGGTCTATCATTGTATGTAGTATGATAGAACAGATGGTTTATCATTGTATGTAGTATGATAGACCAGATGGTTTATCATTGTATGTAGTACGATAGACCAGATGGTTTATCATTGTATGTAGTATGATAGACCAGATGGTCTATCATTGTATGTAGTATGATAGAACAGATGGTTTATCATTGTATGTAGTATGATAGACCAGATGGTTTATCATTGTATGTAGTACGATAGACCAGATGGTTTATCATTGTATGTAGTATGATAGAACAGATGGTTTATCATTGTATGTAGTATGATAGACCAGATGGTCTATCATTGTATGTAGTATGATAGAACAGATGTTTTATCATTGTATGTAGTACGATAGACCAGATGGTTTATCATTGTATGTAGTATGATAGACCAGATGGTCTATCATTGTATGTAGTATGATAGAACAGATGGTTTATCATTGTATGTAGTACGATAGACCAGATGGTTTATCATTGTATGTAGTATGATAGACCAGATGGTTTGTCATTGTATGTATAATGATAGAACAGATGGTCTATCATTGTATGTAGTATGATAGAACAGATGGTTTATCATTGTATGTAGTACGATAGACCAGATGGTTTATCATTGTATGTAGTATGATAGACCAGATGGTCTATCATTGTATGTAGTATGATAGAACAGATGGTTTATCATTGTATGTAGTATGATAGACCAGATGGTTTATCATTGTATGTAGTACGATAGACCAGATGGTTTATCATTGTATGTAGTATGATAGAACAGATGGTTTATCATTGTATGTAGTATGATAGACCAGATGGTTTATCATTGTATGTAGTACGATAGAACAGATGGTTTATCATTGTATGTAGTACGATAGAACAGATGGTCTGTCATTGTATATAGTATGATAGACCAGATGGTTTATCATTGTATATAGTATGATAGACCAGATGGTTTATCATTGTATGTAGTATGATAGACCAGATGGTCTGTCATTGTATATAGTATGATAGACCAGATGGTTTATCATTGTATGTAGTATGATAGACCAGATGGTTTATCATTGTATGTAGTATGATAGAACAGATGGTCTATCATTGTATGTAGTATGATAGACCAGATGGTTTATCATTGTATGTAGTACGATAGACCAGATGGTCTGTCATTGTATGTAGTACGTTAGACCAAATGGTTTATCATTGTATGTAGTATGATAGAACAGATGGTCTATCATTGTATGTAGTATATTAGACCAGATGGTTTATCATTGTATGTAGTATGATAGACCAGATGGTTTATCATTGTATGTAGTATGGTAGACCAGATGGTTTATCATTGTATGTAGTATGATAGACCAGATGGTTTATCATTGTATGTAGTATGATAGAAAAGATGGTTTATCATTGTATGTAGTATGATAGACCAGATGGTTTATCATTGTATGTAGTATGATAGAACAGATGGTTTATGATTGTATGTAGTATGATAGACCAGATGGTTTATCATTGTATGTAGTATGATAGACCAGATGGTTTATCATTGTATGTAGTATGATAGAACAGATGGTTTATGATTGTATGTAGTATGATAGACCAGATGGTTTATCATTGTATGTAGTATGATAGAACAGATGGTTTATGATTGTATGTAGTATGATAGACCAGATGGTCTGTCATTGTATGTAGTATGATAGACCAGATGGTTTATCATTGTATGTAGTATGATAGACCAGATGGTTTATCATTGTATGTAGTATGATAGAACAGATGGTCTATCATTGTATGTAGTATGATAGACCAGATGGTTTATCATTGTATGTAGTACGATAGACGAGATGGTCTGTCATTGTATGTAGTACGTTAGACCAGATGGTTTATCATTGTATGTAGTACGATAGACCAGATGGTTTATCATTGTATGTAGTATGATAGACCAGATGGTTTATCATTGTATGTAGTACGATAGACCAGATGGTTTATCATTGTATGTAGTATGATAGACCAGATGGTTTATCATTGTATGTAGTACGATAGACCAGATTGTCTATCATTGTATGTAGTATGATAGACCAGATGGTCTATCATTGTATGTAGTACGTTAGACCTGATGGTCTGTCATTGTATGTAGTATGATAGACCAGATGGTTTATCATTGTATGTAGTACAATAGACCAGATGGTTTATCATTGTATGTAGTATGATAGACCAGATGGTTTATCATTGTATGTAGTACGATAGACCAGATTGTCTATCATTGTATGTAGTATGATAGACCAGATGGTTTATCATTGTATGTAGTGCGATAGACCAGATGGTTTATCATTGTATGTAGTATAGTAGACCAGATGGTTTATCATTGTATGTAGTATGATAGACCAGATGGTTTATCATTGTATGTAGTATGATAGACCAGATGGTTTGTCATTGTATGTAGTATGATAGACCAGATGGTTTATCATTGTATGTAGTATGATAGACCAGATGGTTTATCATTGTATGTAGTATGATAGACCAGATGGTCTATCATTGTATGTAGTATGATAGATCAGATGGTTTATCATTGTGTGTAGTGTGATAGACTAGATGGTTTATCATTGTATGTAGTATGATAGACAAGATGGTTTATCATTGTATGTAGTATGATAGACCAGATGGTTTATCATTGTATGTAGTACGATAGACCAGATGGTTTGTCATTGTATGTAGTATGATAGACCAGATGGTTTATCATTGTATTTAGTATGATAGAACAGATGGTTTATCATTGTATGTAGTACGATAGACCAGATGGTTTATCATTGTATGTAGTACGATAGACCAGATGGTTTATCATTGTATGTAGTATGATAGACCTGATGGACTTTCATTGTATGTAGTATGATAGAACAGATGGATAATCATTGTATGTAGTATGATAGAACAGATGGTTTATCATTGTATGTAGTATGATAGACCAGATGGTTTATCATTGTATGTAGTATGATAGACCAGATGGTTTATCATTGTATGTAGTATGATAGACCAGATGATCTGTCATTGTATGTAGTATGATAGACCAGATGGTTTATCATTGTATGTAGTATGATAGACCAGATGGTTTATCATTGTATGTAGTAAGATAGACCAGATGGTTTATCATTGTATGTAGTATGATAGAACAGATGGTTTATCATTGTATGTAGTATGATAGAACAGATGGTTTATCATTGTATGTAGTATGATAGACCAGATGGTTTATCATTGTATGTAGTATGATAGATCAGATGGTTTATCATTGTATGTAGTATGATAGACCAGATGGTTTGTCATTGTATGTAGTATGATAGACCAGATGGTTTATCATTGTATGTAGTACGATAGACCAGATGGTTTATCATTGTATGTAGTACGATAGACCAGATGGTTTATCATTGTATGTAGTATGATAGATCAGATGGTTTATCATTGTATGTAGTATGATAGACCAGATGGTCTATCATTGTATGTAGTATGATAGAACAGATGAATAATCATTGTATGTAGTATGATAGAACAGATGGTTTATCATTGTATGTAGTATGATAGACCAGATGGTTTATCATTGTATGTAGTATGATAGACCAGATGGTTTGTCATTGTATGTAGTACGATAGACCAGATGGTTTATCATTGTATGTAGTACGATAGACCAGATGGTTTATCATTGTATGTAGTATGATAGACCAGATGGTTTATCATTGTATGTAGTACGATAGACCAGATGGTTTATCATTGTATGTAGTATGATAGACCTGATGGACTTTCATTGTATGTAGTATGATAGAACAGATGGATAATCATTGTATGTAGTATGATAGAACAGATGATTTATCATTGTATGTAGTATGATAGACCAGATGGTTTATCATTGTATGTAGTATGATAGACCAGATGGTTTGTCATTGTATGTAGTATGATAGACCAGATGGTTTGTCATTGTATGTAGTATGATAGACCAGATGGTTTGTCATTGTATGTAGTATGATAGACCAGATGGTCTATCATTGTATGTAGTATGATAGACCAGATGGTTTGTCATTGTATGTAGTATGATAGACCAGATGGTTTGTCATTGTATGTAGTATGATAGACCAGATGGTCTATCATTGTATGTAGTATGATAGACCAGATGGTTTGTCATTGTATGTAGTATGATAGACCAGATGGTCTATCATTGTATGTAGTACGATAGACCAGATGGTTTATCATTGTATGTAGTATGATAGACCAGATGGTTTATCATTGTATGTAGTATGATAGACCAGATGGTTTATCATTGTATGTAGTATGATAGACCAGATGGTTTGTCATTGTATGTAGTATGATAGACCAGATGGTCTGTCATTGTATGTAGTATGATAGACCAGATGGTTTATCATTATATGTAGTATGATAGACCAGATGGTTTATCATTGTATGTAGTATGATAGACCAGATGATTTATCATTGTATGTAGTATGATAGACCAGATGGTTTATCATTGTATGTAGTATGATAGACCAGATGGTTTGTCATTGTATGTAGTATGATAGACCAGATGGTTTGTCATTGTATGTAGTATGATAGACCAGATGGTTTGTCATTGTATGTAGTATGATAGACCAGATGGTCTATCATTGTATGTAGTATGATAGACCAGATGGTTTGTCATTGTATGTAGTATGATAGACCAGATGGTTTGTCATTGTATGTAGTATGATAGACCAGATGGTCTATCATTGTATGTAGTATGATAGACCAGATGGTTTGTCATTGTATGTAGTATGATAGACCAGATGGTCTATCATTGTATGTAGTACGATAGACCAGATGGTTTATCATTGTATGTAGTATGATAGAACAGACGGTTTATCATTGTATGTAGTATGATAGACCAGATGGTTTATCATTGTATGTAGTATGATAGACCAGATGGTTTATCATTGTATGTAGTATGATAGACCAGATGGTTTGTCATTGTATGTAGTATGATAGACCAGATGGTCTGTCATTGTATGTAGTATGATAGACCAGATGGTTTATCATTATATGTAGTATGATAGACCAGATGGTTTATCATTGTATGTAGTATGATAGACCAGATGGTTTATCATTGTATGTAGTATGATAGACCAGATGGTTTATCATTGTATGTAGTATGATAGACCAGATGGTCTGTTATTGTATGTAGTATGATAGACCAGATGGTTTATCATTGTATGTAGTATGATAGACCAGATGGTCTGTCATTGTATGTAGTATGATAGACCAGATGGTTTATCATTGTATGTAGTATGATAGACCAGATGGTCTGTCATTGTATGTAGTATGATAGACCAGATGGTTTATCATTGTATGTAGTATGATAGACCAGATGGTTTATCATTGTATGTAGTATGATAGACCAGATGGTCTGTTATTGTATGTAGTATGATAGACCAGATGGTTTATCATTGTATGTAGTATGATAGACCAGATGGTTTATCATTGTATGTAGTATGATAGACCAGATGGTCTGTCATTGTATGTAGTATGATAGACCAGATGGTTTATCATTGTATGTAGTATGATAGACCAGATGGTTTATCATTGTATGTAGTAAGATAGACCAGATGGTCTGTTATTGTATGTAGTATGATAGACCAGATGGTTTATCATTGTATGTAGTATGATAGACCAGATGGTCTGTCATTGTATGTAGTATGATAGACCAGATGGTTTATCATTGTATGTAGTATGATAGACCAGATGGTTTATCATTGTATGTAGTATGATAGACCAGATGGTTTATCATTGTATGTAGTACGATAGACCAGATGGTTTATCATTGTATGTAGTATGATAGACCAGATGGTTTATCATTGTATGTAGTATGATAGACCAGATGGTTTATCATTGTATGTAGTATGATAGACCAGATGGTTTATCATTGTATGTAGTATGATAGACCAGATGGTCTGTCATTGTATGTAGTATGATATACCAGATGGTTTATCATTGTATGTAGTATGATAGACCAGATGGTTTGTCATTGTATGTAGTATGATAGACCAGATGGTCTATCATTGTATGTAGTATGATAGACCAGATGGTTTGTCATTGTATGTAGTATGATAGAACAGATGGTTTATCATTGTATGTAGTGTGATAGACCAGATGGTCTGTCATTGTATGTAGTATGATAGACCAGATGGTTTATCATTGTATGTAGTATGATAGAACAGATGGTCTGTCATTGTATGTAGTATGATAGACCAGATGGTTTATCATTATATGTAGTATGATAGACCAGATGGTTTATCATTGTATGTAGTATGATAGAACAGATGGTTTATCATTGTATGCAGTATGATAGACCAGATGGTTTATCATTGTATGTAGTATGATAGAACAGATGGTTTATCATTGTATGCAGTATGATAGACCAGATGGTTTATCATTGTATGTAGTATGATAGACCAGATGGTTTATCATTGTATGTAGTATGATAGACCAGATGGGTTATCATTGTATGTAGTATGATAGACCAGATGGTTTGTTATTGTATGTAGTATGATAGACCAGATGGTTTATCATTGTATGTAGTATGATAGACCAGATGGTTTATCATTGTATGTAGTATGATAGACCAGATGGTTTATCATTGTATGTAGTATGATAGAACAGATGGTTTATCATTGTATGCAGTATGATAGACCAGATGGTTTATCATTGTATGTAGTATGATAGACCAGATGGTTTATCATTGTATGTAGTATGATAGACCAGATGGTTTATCATTGTATGTAGTACGATAGACCAGATGGTTTATCATTGTATGTAGTATGATAGACCAGATGGTTTATCATTGTATGTAGTATGATAGACCAGATGGTTTATCATTGTATGTAGTACGATAGACCAGATGGTCTACCATTGTATGTAGTATGATAGACCAGATGGTTTATCATTGTATGTAGTACGATAGACCAGATGGTCTACCATTGTATGTAGTATGATAGACCAGATGGTTTATCATTGTATGTAGTACGATAGACCAGATGGTTTATCATTGTATGTAGTATGGTAGACCAGATGGTCTACCATTGTATGTAGTACGATAGACCAGATGGTTTATCATTGTATGTAGTATGATAGACCAGATGGTTTATCATTGTATGTAGTACGATAGACCAGATGGTTTATCATTGTATGTAGTATGATAGACCAGATGGTTTATCATTGTTTGTAGTATGATAGACCAGATGGTTTATCATTGTATGTAGTACGATAGACCAGATGGTTTATCATTGTATGTAGTATGATAGACCAGATGGTTTATCATTGTATGTAGTATGATAGACCAGATGGTTTATCATTGTATGTAGTATGATAGACCAGATGGTTTATCATTGTATGTAGTATGATAGACCAGATGGTTTATCATTGTATGTAGTATGATAGACCAGATAGTTTATCATTGTATGTAGTATGGTAGACCAGATGGTCTACCATTGTATGTAGTACGATAGACCAGATGGTTTATCATTGTATGTAGTATGATAGACCAGATGGTTTATCATTGTATGTAGTACGATAGACCAGATGGTTTATCATTGTATGTAGTATGATAGACCAGATGGTTTATCATTGTATGTAGTATGATAGACCAGATGGTTTATCATTGTATGTAGTATGATAGACCAGATGGTCTGTCATTGTATGTAGTATGATAGACCAGATGGTTTATCATTGTATGTAGTATGATAGACCAGATGGTCTGTCATTGTATGTAGTATGATAGACCAGATGGTTTATCATTGTATGTAGTACGATAGACCAGATGGTTTATCATTGTATGTAGTATGATAGACCAGATGGTCTGTCATTGTATGTAGTATGATAGACCAGATGGTTTATCATTGTATGTAGTACGATAGACCAGATGGTTTATCATTGTATGTAGTATGATAGACCAGATGGTTTATCATTGTATGTAGTATGATAGACCAGATGGTTTATCATTGTATGTAGTATGATAGACCAGATGGTTTATCATTGCATGTAGTATGATAGACCAGATGGTCTGTCATTGTATGTAGTATGATAGACCAGATGGTTTATCATTGTATGTAGTATGATAGACCAGATGGTCTGTCATTGTATGTAGTATGATAGACCAGATGGTCTGTCATTGTATGTAGTATGATAGAACAGATGGTTTATCATTGTATGTAGTATGATAGACCAGATGGTTTCTCATTGTATGTAGTATGATAGACCAGATGGTTTATCATTGTATGCAGTATCATAGACCAGATGGTTTATCATTGTATGTAGTATGATAGAACAGATGGTTTATCATTGTATGTAGTATGATAGACCAGATGGTTTATCATTGTATGTAGTATGATAGAACAGATGGTTTATCATTGTATGTAGTATGATAGAACAGATGGTTTATCATTGTATGTAGTATGATAGACCAGATGGTCTGTCATTGTATGTAGTATGATAGACCAGATGGTTTATCATTGTATGTAGTATGATAGACCAGATGGTCTGTCATTGTATGTAGTATGATAGACCAGATGGTCTGTCATTGTATGTAGTATTATAGAACAGATGGTTTATCATTGTATGTAGTATGATAGACCAGATGGTTTATCATTGTATGCAGTATCATAGACCAGATGGTTTATCATTGTATGTAGTATGATAGAACAGATGGTTTATCATTGTATGTAGTATGATAGACCAGATGGTTTATCATTGTATGTAGTATGATAGACCAGATGGTTTATCATTGTATGTAGTATGATAGACCAGATGGTTTATCATTGTATGTAGTATGATAGAACAGATGGTTTATCATTGTATGTAGTATGATAGACCAGATGGTTTGTCATTGTATGTAGTATGATAGACCAGATTGTTTATCATTGTATGTAGTATGATAGATCAGATGGTCTGTCATTGTATGTAGTATGATAGACCAGATGGTTTATCATTGTATGTAGTATGATAGACCAGATGGACTGTCATTGTATGTAGTATGATAGACCAGATGGTTTATCATTGTATGTAGTATGATAGATCAGATGGGTTATCACTGTATGTAGTATGATAGACCAGATGGTTTATCATTGTATGTAGTATGGTAGACCAGATGGTTTATCATTGTATGTAGTATGATAGACCAGATGGTTTATCATTGTATGTAGTATGATAGACCAGATGGTTTATCATTGTATGTAGTATGATAGACCAGATGGTCTGTCATTGTATGTAGTACGATAGACCAGATGGTTTATCATTGTATGTAGTACGATAGACCAGATGGTTTATCATTGTATGTAGTATGATAAACCAGATGGTCTGTCATTGTATGTAGTACGATAGACCAGATGGTTTATCATTGTATGTAGTATGATAGACCAGATGGTCAATCATTGTATGTAGTATGATAGAACAGATGGTTTAT
>NW_027366845.1:0-65175 GCF_046119375.1 Phyllobates terribilis | reverse complement strand
CGGAGAAATTACTGTTTGTGCATTTACAATATTCATTGATTTTTGCCTTTGAAAAACATCATGTTATTCATATACCAGAAATGTTTGAAGCTACTGACTGAATGAAAGGAGCTGACATCTCACGCTCTTTGAATCTTCTTTATCATGCTAAGAGGAGCAGGAAAAAGCAAAACATTTCAGAATTGCACCTTGCAATGCGGAGAAATTACTGTTTGTGCATTTACAATATTCATTGATTTTTGCCATTGAAAAACGTCCAGAAATGATTGAAGCTACTGACTGAATGAAAGGAGCTGGCATCTCACTCTCTTTGAATCTTCTTTATCATGCTAAGAGGAGCAGGAAAAAGCAAAAAATTTCAGAATTGCACCTTGCAATGCGGAGAAATTACTGTTTGTGCATTTACAATATTCATTGATTTTTGCCATTGAAAAACATCATGTTATTCATATACCAGAAATGTTTGAAGCTACTGACTGAATGAAAGGAGCTGGCATCTCACTCTCTTTGAATCTTCTTTATCATGCTAAGAGGAGCAGGAAAAGCAAAAAATTTCAGAATTGCACCTTGCAATGCGGAGAAATTACTGTTTGTGCATTTACAATATTCATTGATTTTTGCCATTGAAAAACGTCCAGAAATGATTGAAGCTACTGACTGAATGAAAGGAGCTGGCATCTCACTCTCTTTGAATCTTCTTTATCATGCTAAGAGGAGCAGGAAAAAGCAAAAAATTTCAGAATTGCACCTTGCAATGCGGAGAAATTACTGTTTGTGCATTTACAATATTCATTGATTTTTGCCATTGAAAAACATCATGTTATTCATATACCAGAAATGTTTGAAGCTACTGACTGAATGAAAGGAGCTGACATCTCACGCTCTTTGAATCTTCTTTATCATGCTAAGAGGAGCAGGAAAAAGCAAAAAATTTCAGAATTGCACCTTGCAATGCGGAGAAATTACTGTTTGTGCATTTACAATATTCATTGATTTTTGCCATTGAAAAACGTCCAGAAATGATTGAAGCTACTGACTGAATGAAATGAGCTGGCATCTCACTCTCTTTGAATCTTCTTTATCATGCTAAGAGGAGCAGGAAAAAGCAAAAAATTTCAGAATTGCACCTTGCAATGCGGAGAAATTACTGTTTGTGCATTTACAATATTCATTGATTTTTGCCATTGAAAAACATCATGTTATTCATATACCAGAAATGTTTGAAGCTACTGACTGAATGAAAGGAGCTGGCATCTCACTCTCTTTGAATCTTCTTTATCATGCTAAGAGGAGCAGGAAAAAGCAAAAAATTTCAGAATTGCACCTTGCAATGCGGAGAAATTACTGTTTGTGCATTTACAATATTCATTGATTTTTGCCATTGAAAAACATCATGTTATTCATATACCAGAAATGTTTGAAGCTACTGACTGAATGAAAGGAGCTGGCATCTCACTCTCTTTGAATCTTCTTTATCATGCTAAGAGGAGCAGGAAAAAGCAAAAAATTTCAGAATTGCACCTTGCAATGCGGAGAAATTACTGTTTGTGCATTTACAATATTCATTGATTTTTGCCATTGAAAAACGTCCAGAAATGATTGAAGCT
Organism: Phyllobates terribilis; assembly: GCF_046119375.1. Lineage (NCBI taxonomy): Eukaryota > Metazoa > Chordata > Amphibia > Anura > Dendrobatidae > Phyllobates > Phyllobates terribilis. The sequence continues at coordinate 63,568 of NW_027366845.1, read as the reverse complement.
ACTGACTGAATGAAAGGAGCTGGCATCTCACTCTCTTTGAATCTTCTTTATCATGCTAAGAGGAGCAGGAAAAAGCAAAACATTTCAGAATTGCACCTTGCAATGCGGAGAAATTACTGTTTGTGCATTTACAATATTCATTGATTTTTGCCATTGAAAAACGTCCAGAAATGATTGAAGCTACTGACTGAATGAAGGAGCTGGCATCTCACTCTCTTTGAATCTTCTTTATCATGCTAAGAGGAGCAGGAAAAAGCAAAAAATTTCAGAATTGCACCTTGCAATGCGGAGAAATTACTGTTTGTGCATTTACAATATTCATTGATTTTTGCCATTGAAAAACGTCCAGAAATGATTGAAGCTACTGACTGAATGAAAGGAGCTGGCATCTCACTCTCTTTGAATCTTCTTTATCATGCTAAGAGGAGCAGGAAAAAGCAAAAAATTTCAGAATTGCACCTTGCAATGCGGAGAAATTACTGTTTGTGCATTTACAATATTCATTGATTTTTGCCATTGAAAAACATCATGTTATTCATATACCAGAAATGTTTGAAGCTACTGACTGAATGAAAGGAGCTGGCATCTCACTCTCTTTGAATCTTCTTTATCATGCTAAGAGGAGCAGGAAAAAGCAAAAAATTTCAGAATTGCACCTTGCAATGCGGAGAAATTACTGTTTGTGCATTTACAATATTCATTGATTTTTGCCATTGAAAAACGTCCAGAAATGATTGAAGCTACTGACTGAATGAAAGGAGCTGGCATCTCACTCTCTTTGAATCTTGTTTATCATGCTAAGAGGAGCAGGAAAAAGCAAAAAATTTCAGAATTGCACCTTGCAATGCGGAGAAATTACTGTTTGTGCATTTACAATATTCATTGATTTTTGCCATTGAAAAACATCATGTTATTCATATACCAGAAATGATTGAAGCTACTGACTGAATGAAAGGAGCTGGCATCTCACTCTCTTTGAATCTTCTTTATCATGCTAAGAGGAGCAGGAAAAAGTAAAAAATTTCAGAATTGCACCTTGCAATGCGGAGAAATTACTGTTTGTGCATTTATAATATTCAATGATTTTTGCCATTGAAAAACGTCCAGAAATGATTGAAGCTACTGACTGAACGAAAGGAGCTGGCATCTCACTCTCTTTGAATCTTCTTTATCATGCTAAGAGGAGCAGGAAAAAGCAAAAAATTTCAGAATTGCACCTTGCAATGCGGAGAAATTACTGTTTGTGCATTTACAATATTCATTGATTTTTGCCATTGAAAAACGTCCAGAAATGATTGAAGCTACTGACTGAATGAAAGGAGCTGGCATCTCACTCTCTTTGAATCTTCTTTATCATGCTAAGAGGAGCAGGAAAAAGCAAAAAATTTCAGAATTGCACCTTGCAATGCGGAGAAATTACTGTTTGTGCATTTACAATATTCATTGATTTTTGCCATTGAAAAACATCATGTTATTCATATACCAGAAATGTTTGAAGCTACTGACTGAATGAAAGGAGCTGACATCTCACGCTCTTTGAATCTTCTTTATCATGCTAAGAGGAGCAGGAAAAAGCAAAAAATTTCAGAATTGCACCTTGCAATGCGGAGAAATTACTGTTTGTGCATTTACAATATTCATTGATTTTTGCCATTGAAAAACGTCCAGAATTGATTGAAGCTACTGACTGAATGAAAGGAGCTGGCATCTCACTCTCTTTGAATCTTCTTTATCATGCTAAGAGGAGCAGGAAAAAGCAAAAAATTTCAGAATTGCACCTTGCAATGCGGAGAAATTACTGTTTGTGCATTTACAATATTCATTGATTTTTGCCATTGAAAAACATCATGTTATTCATATACCAGAAATGTTTGAAGCTACTGACTGAATGAAAGGAGCTGGCATCTCACTCTCTTTGAATCTTCTTTATCATGCTAAGAGGAGCAGGAAAAAGCAAAAAATTTCAGAATTGCACCTTGCAATGCGGAGAAATTACTGTTTGTGCATTTACAATATTCATTGATTTTTGCCATTGAAAAACATCATGTTATTCATATACCAGAAATGTTTGAAGCTACTGACTGAATGAAAGGAGCTGGCATCTCACTCTCTTTGAATCTTCTTTATCATGCTAAGAGGAGCAGGGAAAAGCAAAAAATTTCAGAATTGCACCTTGCAATGTGGAGAAATTACTGTTTGTGCATTTACAATATTCATTGATTTTTACCATTGAAAAACGTCCAGAAATGATTGAAGCTACTGACTGAATGAAAGGAGCTGGCACCTCACTCTCTTTGAATCTTCTTTATCATGCTAAGAGGAGCGGGAAAAAGCAAAAAAATTCAGAATTGCACCTTGCAATGCGGAGAAATTACTGTTTGTGCATTTACAATATTCATTGATTTTTGCCATTGAAAAACGTCCAGAAATGATTGAAAGTACTGACTGAATGAAAGGAGCTGGCATCTCACTCTCTTTGAATCTTCTTTATCATGCTAAGAGGAGCAGGAAAAAGCAAAAAATTTCAGAATTGCACCTTGCAATGCGGAGAAATTACTGTTTGTGCATTTACAATATTCATTGATTTTTGCCATTGAAAAACGTCCAGAAATGATTGAAGCTACTGACTGAATGAAAGGAGCTGGCATCTCACTCTCTTTGAATCTTCTTTATCATGCTAAGAGGAGCAGGAAAAAGTAAAAAATTTCAGAATTGCACCTTGCAATGCGGAGAAATTACAGTTTGTGCATTTACAATATTCATTGATTTTTGCCATTGAAAAACATCCAGAAATGATTGAAGCTACTGACTGAATGAAAGGAGCTGGCATCTCACTCTCTTTGAATCTTCTTTATCATGCTAAGAGGAGCAGGAAAAAGCAAAAAATTTCAGAATTGCACCTTGCAATGCGGAGAAATTACTGTTTGTGCATTTACAATATTCATTGATTTTTGCCATTGAAAAACATCATGTTATTCATATACCAGAAATGTTTGAAGCTACTGACTGAATGAAAGGAGCTGGCATCTCACTCTCTTTGAATCTTCATTATCATGCTAAGAGGAGCAGGAAAAAGCAAAAAATTTCAGAATTGCACCTTGCAATGCGGAGAAATTACTGTTTGTGCATTTACAATATTCATTGATTTTTGCCATTGAAAAACATGTTATTCATATACCAGAAATGTTTGAAGCTACTGACTGAATGAAAGGAGCTGGCACCTCACTCTCTTTGAATCTTCTTTATCATGCTAAGAGGAGCGGGAAAAAGCAAAAAAATTCAGAATTGCACCTTGCAATGCGGAGAAATTACTGTTTGTGCATTTACAATATTCATTGATTTTTGCCATTGAAAAACGTCCAGAAATGATTGAAAGTACTGACTGAATGAAAGGAGCTGGCATCTCACTCTCTTTGAATCTTCTTTATCATGCTAAGAGGAGCAGGAAAAAGCAAAAAATTTCAGAATTGCACCTTGCAATGCGGAGAAATTACTGTTTGTGCATTTACAATATTCATTAATTTTTGCCATTGAAAAACGTCCAGAAATGATTGAAGCTACTGACTGAATGAAAGGAGCTGGCATCTCACTCTCTTTGAATCTTCTTTATCATGCTAAGAGGAGCAGGAAAAAGTAAAAAATTTCAGAATTGCACCTTGCAATGCGGAGAAATTACAGTTTGTGCATTTACAATATTCATTGATTTTTGCCATTGAAAAACATCCAGAAATGATTGAAGCTACTGACTGAATGAAAGGAGCTGGCATCTCACTCTCTTTGAATCTTCTTTATCATGCTAAGAGGAGCAGGAAAAAGCAAAAAATTTCAGAATTGCACCTTGCAATGCGGAGAAATTACTGTTTGTGCATTTACAATATTCATTGATTTTTGCCATTGAAAAACATCATGTTATTCATATACCAGAAATGTTTGAAGCTACTGACTGAATGAAAGGAGCTGGCATCTCACTCTCTTTGAATCTTCATTATCATGCTAAGAGGAGCAGGAAAAAGCAAAAAATTTCAGAATTGCACCTTGCAATGTGGAGAAATTACTGTTTGTGCATTTACAATATTCATTGATTTTTAACAATGAAAAACGTCCAGAAATGATTGAATCTACTGACTGAATGAAAGTAGCTGGCATCTCACTCTCTTTGAATCTTCTTTATCATGCTAAGAGGAGCAGGAAAAAGCAAAAAATTTCAGAATTGCACCTTGCAATGCGGAGAAATTACTGTTTGTGCATTTACAATATTCATTGATTTTTGCCATTGAAAAACATCATGTTATTCATATACCAGAAATGTTTGAAGCTACTGACTGAATGAAAGGAGCTGGCATCTCACTCTCTTTGAATCTTCTTTATCATGCTAAGAGGAGCAGGAAAAAGCAAAAAATTTCAGAATTGCACCTTGCAATGCGGAGAAATTACTGTTTGTGCATTTACAATATTCATTGATTTTTGCCATTGAAAAACATCATGTTATTCATATACCAGAAATGTTTGAAGCTACTGACTGAATGAAAGGAGCTGGCATCTCACTCTCTTTGAATCTTCTTTATCATGCTAAGAGGAGCAGGAAAAAGCAAAAAATTTCAGAATTGCACCTTGCAATGTGGAGAAATTACTGTTTGTGCATTTACAATATTCATTGATTTTTACCATTGAAAAACGTCCAGAAATGATTGAAGCTACTGACTGAATGAAAGTAGCTGGCATCTCACTCTCTTTGAATCTTCTTTATCATACTAAGAGGAGCAGGAAAAAGCAAAAAATTTCAGACTTGCACCTTGCAATGCGGAGAAATTACTGTTTGTGCATTTACAATATTCATTGATTTTTGCCATTGAAAAACATCATGTTATTCATATACCAGAAATGTTTGAAGCTACTGACTGAATGAAAGGAGCTGGCATCTCACTCTCTTTGAATCTTCTTTATCATGCTAAGAGGAGCAGGAAAAAGCAAAAAATTTCAGAATTGCACCTTGCAATGCGGAGAAATTACTGTTTGTGCATTTACAATATTCATTGATTTTTGCCATTGAAAAACGTCCAGAAATGATTGAAGCTACTGACTGAATGAAAGGAGCTGGCATCTCACTCTCTTTGAATCTTCTTTATCATGCTAAGAGGAGCAGGAAAAAGCAAAAAATTTCAGAATTGCACCTTGCAATGCGGAGAAATTACTGTTTGTGCATTTACAATATTCATTGATTTTTGCCATTGAAAAACGTCCAGAAATGATTGAAGCTACTGACTGAATGAAAGGAGCTGGCATCTCACTCTCTTTGAATCTTCTTTATCATGCTAAGAGGAGCAGGAAAAAGCAAAAAATTTCAGAATTGCACCTTGCAATGCGGAGAAATTACTGTTTGTGCATTTACAATATTCATTGATTTTTGCCATTGAAAAACATCATGTTATTCATATACCAGAAATGTTTGAAGCTACTGACTGAATGAAAGGAGCTGGCATCTCACTCTCTTTGAATCTTCTTTATCATGCTAAGAGGAGCAGGAAAAAGCAAAAAATTTCAGAATTGCACCTTGCAATGCGGAGAAATTACTGTTTGTGCATTTACAATATTCATTGATTTTTGCCATTGAAAAACGTCCAGAAATGATTGAAGCTACTGACTGAATGAAAGGAGCTGGCATCTCACTCTCTTTGAATCTTGTTTATCATGCTAAGAGGAGCAGGAAAAAGCAAAAAATTTCAGAATTGCACCTTGCAATGCGGAGAAATTACTGTTTGTGCATTTACAATATTCATTGATTTTTGCCATTGAAAAACATCATGTTATTCATATACCAGAAATGATTGAAGCTACTGACTGAATGAAAGGAGCTGGCATCTCACTCTCTTTGAATCTTCTTTATCATGCTAAGAGGAGCAGGAAAAAGTAAAAAATTTCAGAATTGCACCTTGCAATGCGGAGAAATTACTGTTTGTGCATTTATAATATTCAATGATTTTTGCCATTGAAAAACGTCCAGAAATGATTGAAGCTACTGACTGAACGAAAGGAGCTGGCATCTCACTCTCTTTGAATCTTCTTTATCATGCTAAGAGGAGCAGGAAAAAGCAAAAAATTTCAGAATTGCACCTTGCAATGCGGAGAAATTACTGTTTGTGCATTTACAATATTCATTGATTTTTGCCATTGAAAAACGTCCAGAAATGATTGAAGCTACTGACTGAATGAAAGGAGCTGGCATCTCACTCTCTTTGAATCTTCTTTATCATGCTAAGAGGAGCAGGAAAAAGCAAATAATTTCAGAATTGCACCTTGCAATGCGGAGAAATTACTGTTTGTGCATTTACAATATTCATTGATTTTTGCCTTTGAAAAACATCATGTTATTCATATACCAGAAATGTTTGAAGCTACTGACTGAATGAAAGGAGCTGACATCTCACGCTCTTTGAATCTTCTTTATCATGCTAAGAGGAGCAGGAAAAAGCAAAACATTTCAGAATTGCACCTTGCAATGCGGAGAAATTACTGTTTGTGCATTTACAATATTCATTGATTTTTGCCATTGAAAAACGTCCAGAAATGATTGAAGCTACTGACTGAATGAAAGGAGCTGGCATCTCACTCTCTTTGAATCTTCTTTATCATGCTAAGAGGAGCAGGAAAAAGCAAAAAATTTCAGAATTGCACCTTGCAATGCCGAGAAATTACTGTTTGTGCATTTACAATATTCATTGATTTTTGCCATTGAAAAACATCATGTTATTCATATACCAGAAATGTTTGAAGCTACTGACTGAATGAAAGGAGCTGGCATCTCACTCTCTTTGAATCTTCATTATCATGCTAAGAGGAGCAGGAAAAAGCAAAAAATTTCAGAATTGCACCTTGCAATGCGGAGAAATTACTGTTTGTGCATTTACAATATTCATTGATTTTTGCCATTGAAAAACATGTTATTCATATACCAGAAATGTTTGAAGCTACTGACTGAATGAAAGGAGCTGGCACCTCACTCTCTTTGAATCTTCTTTATCATGCTAAGAGGAGCGGGAAAAAGCAAAAAAATTCAGAATTGCACCTTGCAATGCGGAGAAATTACTGTTTGTGCATTTACAATATTCATTGATTTTTGCCATTGAAAAACGTCCAGAAATGATTGAAAGTACTGACTGAATGAAAGGAGCTGGCATCTCACTCTCTTTGAATCTTCTTTATCATGCTAAGAGGAGCAGGAAAAAGCAAAAAATTTCAGAATTGCACCTTGCAATGCGGAGAAATTACTGTTTGTGCATTTACAATATTCATTGATTTTTGCCATTGAAAAACGTCCAGAAATGATTGAAGCTACTGACTGAATGAAAGGAGCTGGCATCTCACTCTCTTTGAATCTTCTTTATCATGCTAAGAGGAGCAGGAAAAAGTAAAAAATTTCAGAATTGCACCTTGCAATGCGGAGAAATTACAGTTTGTGCATTTACAATATTCATTGATTTTTGCCATTGAAAAACATCCAGAAATGATTGAAGCTACTGACTGAATGAAAGGAGCTGGCATCTCACTCCCTTTGAATCTTCTTTATCAGGCTAAGAGGAGCAGGAAAAAGCAAAAAATTTCAGAATTGCACCTTGCAATGCGGAGAAATTACTGTTTGTGCATTTACAATATTCATTGATTTTTGCCATTGAAAAACATCATGTTATTCATATACCAGAAATGTTTGAAGCTACTGACTGAATGAAAGGAGCTGGCATCTCACTCTCTTTGAATCTTCATTATCATGCTAAGAGGAGCAGGAAAAAGCAAAAAATTTCAGAATTGCACCTTGCAATGTGGAGAAATTACTGTTTGTGCATTTACAATATTCATTGATTTTTAACAATGAAAAACGTCCAGAAATGATTGAATCTACTGACTGAATGAAAGTAGCTGGCATCTCACTCTCTTTGAATCTTCTTTATCATGCTAAGAGGAGCAGGAAAAAGCAAAAAATTTCAGAATTGCACCTTGCAATGCGGAGAAATTACTGTTTGTGCATTTACAATACTCATTGATTTTTGCCATTGAAAAACATCATGTTATTCATATACCAGAAATGTTTGAAGCTACTGACTGAATGAAAGGAGCTGGCATCTCACTCTCTTTGAATCTTCTTTATCATGCTAAGAGGAGCAGGAAAAAGCAAAAAATTTCAGAATTGCACCTTGCAATGCGGAGAAATTACTGTTTGTGCATTTACAATATTCATTGATTTTTGCCATTGAAAAACATCATGTTATTCATATACCAGAAATGTTTGAAGCTACTGACTGAATGAAAGGAGCTGGCATCTCACTCTCTTTGAATCTTCTTTACCATGCTAAGAGGAGCAGGAAAAAGCAAAAAATTTCAGAATTGCACCTTGCAATGTGGAGAAATTACTGTTTGTGCATTTACAATATTCATTGATTTTTACCATTGAAAAATGTCCAGAAATGATTGAAGCTACTGACTGAATGAAAGTAGCTGGCATCTCACTCTCTTTGAATCTTCTTTATCATACTAAGAGGAGCAGGAAAAAGCAAAAAATTTCAGACTTGCACCTTGCAATGCGGAGAAATTACTGTTTGTGCATTTACAATATTCATTGATTTTTGCCATTGAAAAACATCATGTTATTCATATACCAGAAATGTTTGAAGCTACTGACTGAATGAAAGGAGCTGGCATCTCACTCTCTTTGAATCTTCTTTATCATGCTAAGAGGAGCAGGAAAAAGCAAAAAATTTCAGAATTGCACCTTGCAATGCGGAGAAATTACTGTTTGTGCATTTACAATATTCATTGATTTTTGCCATTGAAAAACGTCCAGAAATGATTGAAGCTACTGACTGAATGAAAGGAGCTGGCATCTCACTCTCTTTGAATCTTCTTTATCATGCTAAGAGGAGCAGGAAAAAGCAAAAAATTTCAGAATTGCACCTTGCAATGCGGAGAAATTACTGTTTGTGCATTTACAATATTCATTGATTTTTGCCATTGAAAAACGTCCAGAAATGATTGAAGCTACTGACTGAATGAAAGGAGCTGGCATCTCACTCTCTTTGAATCTTCTTTATCATGCTAAGAGGAGCAGGAAAAAGCAAAAAATTTCAGAATTGCACCTTGCAATGCGGAGAAATTACTGTTTGTGCATTTACAATATTCATTGATTTTTGCCATTGAAAAACATGTTATTCATATACCAGAAATGTTTGAAGCTACTGACTGAATGAAAGGAGCTGGCATCTCACTCTCATTGAATCTTCTTTATCATGCTAAGAGGAGCAGGAAAAAGCATAACATTTCAGAATTGCACCTTGCAATGCGGAGAAATTACTGTTTGTGCATTTACAATATTCATTGATTTTTGCCATTGAAAAAAGTCCAGAAATGATTGAAGCTACTGACTGAATGAAAGGAGCTGGCATCTCACTCTCTTTGAATCTTCTTTATCATGCTAAGAGGAGCAGGAAAAAGCAAAAAATTTCAGAATTGCACCTTGCAATGCGGAGAAATTACTGTTTGTGCATTTACAATATTCATTGATTTTTGCCATTGAAAAACATCATGTTATTCATATACCAGAAATGTTTGAAGCTACTGACTGAATGAAAGGAGCTGGCATCTCACTCTCTTTGAATCTTCTTTATCATGCTAAGAGGAGCAGGAAAAAGCAAAAAATTTCAGAATTGCACCTTGCAATGCGGAGAAATTACTGTTTGTGCATTTACAATATTCATTGATTTTTGCCATTGAAAAACATCCAGAAATGATTGAAGCTACTGACTGAATGAAAGGAGCTGGCATCTCACTCTCTTTGAATCTTCTTTATCATGCTAAGAGGAGCAGGAAAAAGCAAAAAATTTCAGAATTGCACCTTGCAATGCGCAGAAATTACTGTTTGTGCATTTACAATATTCATTGATTTTTGCCATTGAAAAACATCATGTTATTCATATACCAGAAATGTTTGAAGCTACTGACTGAATGAAAGGAGCTGACATCTCACGCTCTTTGAATCTTCTTTATCATGCTAAGAGGAGCAGGAAAAAGCAAAAAATTTCAGAATTGCACCTTGCAATGCGGAGAAATTACTGTTTGTGCATTTACAATATTCATTGATTTTTGCCATTGAAAAACGTCCAGAAATGATTGAAGCTACTGACTGAATGAAAGGAGCTGGCATCTCACTCTCTTTGAATCTTCTTTATCATGCTAAGAGGAGCAGGAAAAAGCAAAAAATTTCAGAATTGCACCTTGCAATGCGGAGAAATTACTGTTTGTGCATTTACAATATTCATTGATTTTTGCCATTGAAAAACATCATGTTATTCATATACCAGAAATGTTTGAAGCTACTGACTGAATGAAAGGAGCTGGCATCTCACTCTCTTTGAATTTTCTTTATCATGCTAAGAGGAGCAGGAAAAAGAAAAAAATTTCAGAATTGCACCTTGCAATGCGGAGAAATTACTGTTTGTGCATTTACAATATTCATTGATTTTTGCCATTGAAAAACATCATGTTATTCATATACCAGAAATGTTTGAAGCTACTGACTGAATGAAAGGAGCTGGCATCTCACTCTCTTTGAATCTTCTTTATCATGCTAAGAGGAGCAGGAAAAAGCAAAAAATTTCAGAATTGCACCTTGCAATGCGGAGAAATTACTGTTTGTGCATTTACAATATTCATTGATTTTTGCCATTGAAAAACGTCCAGAAATGATTGAAGCTACTGACTGAATGAAAGGAGCTGGCATCTCACTCTCTTTGAATCTTCTTTATCATGCTAAGAGGAGCAGGAAAAAGCAAAACATTTCAGAATTGCACCTTGCAATGCGGAGAAATTACTGTTTGTGCATTTACAATATTCATTGATTTTTGCCATTGAAAAACGTCCAGAAATGATTGAAGCTACTGACTGAATGAAAGGAGCTGGCATCTCACTCTCTTTGAATCTTCTTTATCATGCTAAGAGGAGCAGGAAAAAGCAAAAAATTTCAGAATTGCACCTTGCAATGCGGAGAAATTACTGTTTGTGCATTTACAATATTCATTGATTTTTGCCATTGAAAAACGTCCAGAAATGATTGAAGCTACTGACTGAATGAAAGGAGCTGGCATCTCACTCTCTTTGAATCTTCTTTATCATGCTAAGAGGAGCAGGAAAAAGCAAAAAATTTCAGAATTGCACCTTGCAATGCGGAGAAATTACTGTTTGTGCATTTACAATATTCATTGATTTTTGCCATTGAAAAACATCATGTTATTCATATACCAGAAATGTTTGAAGCTGCTGACTGAATGAAAGGAGCTGGCATCTCACTCTCTTTGAATCTTCTTTATCATGCTAAGAGGAGCAGGAAAAAGCAAAAAATTTCAGAATTGCACCTTGCAATGCGGAGAAATTACTGTTTGTGCATTTACAATATTCATTGATTTTTGCCATTGAAAAACGTCCAGAAATGATTGAAGCTACTGACTGAATGAAAGGAGCTGGCATCTCACTCTCTTTGAATCTTGTTTATCATGCTAAGAGGAGCAGGAAAAAGCAAAAAATTTCAGAATTGCACCTTGCAATGCGGAGAAATTACTGTTTGTGCATTTACAATATTCATTGATTTTTGCCATTGAAAAACATCATGTTATTCATATACCAGAAATGTTTGAAGCTACTGACTGAATGAAAGGAGCTGGCATCTCACTCTCTTTGAATCTTCTTTACCATGCTAAGAGGAGCAGGAAAAAGCAAAAAATTTCAGAATTGCACCTTGCAATGTGGAGAAATTACTGTTTGTGCATTTACAATATTCATTGATTTTTACCATTGAAAAACGTCCAGAAATGATTGAAGCTACTGACTGAATGAAAGTAGCTGGCATCTCACTCTCTTTGAATCTTCTTTATCATACTAAGAGGAGCAGGAAAAAGCAAAAAATTTCAGACTTGCACCTTGCAATGCGGAGAAATTACTGTTTGTGCATTTACAATATTCATTGATTTTTGCCATTGAAAAACATCATGTTATTCATATACCAGAAATGTTTGAAGCTACTGACTGAATGAAAGGAGCTGGCATCTCACTCTCTTTGAATCTTCTTTATCATGCTAAGAGGAGCAGGAAAAAGCAAAAAATTTCAGAATTGCACCTTGCAATGCGGAGAAATTACTGTTTGTGCATTTACAATATTCATTGATTTTTGCCATTGAAAAACGTCCAGAAATGATTGAAGCTACTGACTGAATGAAAGGAGCTGGCATCTCACTCTCTTTGAATCTTCTTTATCATGCTAAGAGGAGCAGGAAAAAGCAAAAAATTTCAGAATTGCACCTTGCAATGCGGAGAAATTACTGTTTGTGCATTTACAATATTCATTGATTTTTGCCATTGAAAAACGTCCAGAAATGATTGAAGCTACTGACTGAATGAAAGGAGCTGGCATCTCACTCTCTTTGAATCTTCTTTATCATGCTAAGAGGAGCAGGAAAAAGCAAAAAATTTCAGAATTGCACCTTGCAATGCGGAGAAATTACTGTTTGTGCATTTACAATATTCATTGATTTTTGCCATTGAAAAACATGTTATTCATATACCAGAAATGTTTGAAGCTACTGACTGAATGAAAGGAGCTGGCATCTCACTCTCATTGAATCTTCTTTATCATGCTAAGAGGAGCAGGAAAAAGCATAACATTTCAGAATTGCACCTTGCAATGCGGAGAAATTACTGTTTGTGCATTTACAATATTCATTGATTTTTGCCATTGAAAAAAGTCCAGAAATGATTGAAGCTACTGACTGAATGAAAGGAGCTGGCATCTCACTCTCTTTGAATCTTCTTTATCATGCTAAGAGGAGCAGGAAAAAGCAAAAAATTTCAGAATTGCACCTTGCAATGCGGAGAAATTACTGTTTGTGCATTTACAATATTCATTGATTTTTGCCATTGAAAAACATCATGTTATTCATATACCAGAAATGTTTGAAGCTACTGACTGAATGAAAGGAGCTGGCATCTCACTCTCTTTGAATCTTCTTTATCATGCTAAGAGGAGCAGGAAAAAGCAAAAAATTTCAGAATTGCACCTTGCAATGCGGAGAAATTACTGTTTGTGCATTTACAATATTCATTGATTTTTGCCATTGAAAAACATCCAGAAATGATTGAAGCTACTGACTGAATGAAAGGAGCTGGCATCTCACTCTCTTTGAATCTTCTTTATCATGCTAAGAGGAGCAGGAAAAAGCAAAAAATTTCAGAATTGCACCTTGCAATGCGCAGAAATTACTGTTTGTGCATTTACAATATTCATTGATTTTTGCCGTTGAAAAACATCATGTTATTCATATACCAGAAATGTTTGAAGCTACTGACTGAATGAAAGGAGCTGACATCTCACGCTCTTTGAATCTTCTTTATCATGCTAAGAGGAGCAGGAAAAAGCAAAAAATTTCAGAATTGCACCTTGCAATGCGGAGAAATTACTGTTTGTGCATTTACAATATTCATTGATTTTTGCCATTGAAAAACGTCCAGAAATGATTGAAGCTACTGACTGAATGAAAGGAGCTGGCATCTCACTCTCTTTGAATCTTCTTTATCATGCTAAGAGGAGCAGGAAAAAGCAAAAAATTTCAGAATTGCACCTTGCAATGCGGAGAAATTACTGTTTGTGCATTTACAATATTCATTGATTTTTGCCATTGAAAAACATCATGTTATTCATATACCAGAAATGTTTGAAGCTACTGACTGAATGAAAGGAGCTGGCATCTCACTCTCTTTGAATTTTCTTTATCATGCTAAGAGGAGCAGGAAAAAGCAAAAAATTTCAGAATTGCACCTTGCAATGCGGAGAAATTACTGTTTGTGCATTTACAATATTCATTGATTTTTGCCATTGAAAAACATCATGTTATTCATATACCAGAAATGTTTGAAGCTACTGACTGAATGAAAGGAGCTGGCATCTCACTCTCTTTGAATCTTCTTTATCATGCTAAGAGGAGCAGGAAAAAGCAAAAAATTTCAGAATTGCACCTTGCAATGCGGAGAAATTACTGTTTGTGCATTTACAATATTCATTGATTTTTGCCATTGAAAAACGTCCAGAAATGATTGAAGCTACTGACTGAATGAAAGGAGCTGGCATCTCACTCTCTTTGAATCTTCTTTATCATGCTAAGAGGAGCAGGAAAAAGCAAAACATTTCAGAATTGCACCTTGCAATGCGGAGAAATTACTGTTTGTGCATTTACAATATTCATTGATTTTTGCCATTGAAAAACGTCCAGAAATGATTGAAGCTACTGACTGAATGAAAGGAGCTGGCATCTCACTCTCTTTGAATCTTCTTTATCATGCTAAGAGGAGCAGGAAAAAGCAAAAAATTTCAGAATTGCACCTTGCAATGCGGAGAAATTACTGTTTGTGCATTTACAATATTCATTGATTTTTGCCATTGAAAAACGTCCAGAAATGATTGAAGCTACTGACTGAATGAAAGGAGCTGGCATCTCACTCTCTTTGAATCTTCTTTATCATGCTAAGAGGAGCAGGAAAAAGCAAAAAATTTCAGAATTGCACCTTGCAATGCGGAGAAATTACTGTTTGTGCATTTACAATATTCATTGATTTTTGCCATTGAAAAACATCATGTTATTCATATACCAGAAATGTTTGAAGCTGCTGACTGAATGAAAGGAGCTGGCATCTCACTCTCTTTGAATCTTCTTTATCATGCTAAGAGGAGCAGGAAAAAGCAAAAAATTTCAGAATTGCACCTTGCAATGCGGAGAAATTACTGTTTGTGCATTTACAATATTCATTGATTTTTGCCATTGAAAAACGTCCAGAAATGATTGAAGCTACTGACTGAATGAAAGGAGCTGGCATCTCACTCTCTTTGAATCTTGTTTATCATGCTAAGAGGAGCAGGAAAAAGCAAAAAATTTCAGAATTGCACCTTGCAATGCGGAGAAATTACTGTTTGTGCATTTACAATATTCATTGATTTTTGCCATTGAAAAACATCATGTTATTCATATACCAGAAATGATTGAAGCTACTGACTGAATGAAAGGAGCTGGCATCTCACTCTCTTTGAATCTTCTTTATCATGCTAAGAGGAGCAGGAAAAAGTAAAAAATTTCAGAATTGCACCTTGCAATGCGGAGAAATTACTGTTTGTGCATTTATAATATTCAATGATTTTTGCCATTGAAAAACGTCCAGAAATGATTGAAGCTACTGACTGAACGAAAGGAGCTGGCATCTCACTCTCTTTGAATCTTCTTTATCATGCTAAGAGGAGCAGGAAAAAGCAAAAAATTTCAGAATTGCACCTTGCAATGCGGAGAAATTACTGTTTGTGCATTTACAATATTCATTGATTTTTGCCATTGAAAAACGTCCAGAAATGATTGAAGCTACTGACTGAATGAAAGGAGCTGGCATCTCACTCTCTTTGAATCTTCTTTATCATGCTAAGAGGAGCAGGAAAAAGCAAAAAATTTCAGAATTGCACCTTGCAATGCGGAGAAATTACTGTTTGTGCATTTACAATATTCATTGATTTTTGCCATTGAAAAACATCATGTTATTCATATACCAGAAATGTTTGAAGCTACTGACTGAATGAAAGGAGCTGACATCTCACGCTCTTTGAATCTTCTTTATCATGCTAAGAGGAGCAGGAAAAAGCAAAAAATTTCAGAATTGCACCTTGCAATGCGGAGAAATTACTGTTTGTGCATTTACAATATTCATTGATTTTTGCCATTGAAAAACGTCCAGAATTGATTGAAGCTACTGACTGAATGAAAGGAGCTGGCATCTCACTCTCTTTGAATCTCCTTTATCATGCTAAGAGGAGCAGGAAAAAGCAAAAAATTTCAGAATTGCACCTTGCAATGCGGAGAAATTACTGTTTGTGCATTTACAATATTCATTGATTTTTGCCATTGAAAAACATCATGTTATTCATATACCAGAAATGTTTGAATTTACTGACTGAATGAAAGGAGCTGGCATCTCACTCTCTTTGTATCTTCTTTATCATGCTAAGAGGAGCAGGAAAAAGCAAAAAATTTCAGAATTGCACCTTGCAATGCGGAGAAATTACTGTTTGTGCATTTACAATATTCATTGATTTTTGCCATTGAAAAACATCATGTTATTCATATACCAGAAATGTTTGAAGCTACTGACTGAATGAAAGGAGCTGGCATCTCACTCTCTTTGAATCTTCTTTATCATGCTAAGAGGAGCAGGGAAAAGCAAAAAATTTCAGAATTGCACCTTGCAATGTGGAGAAATTACTGTTTGTGCATTTACAATATTCATTGATTTTTACCATTGAAAAACGTCCAGAAATGATTGAAGCTACTGACTGAATGAAAGGAGCTGGCACCTCACTCTCTTTGAATCTTCTTTATCATGCTAAGAGGAGCGGGAAAAAGCAAAAAAATTCAGAATTGCACCTTGCAATGCGGAGAAATTACTGTTTGTGCATTTACAATATTCATTGATTTTTGCCATTGAAAAACGTCCAGAAATGATTGAAAGTACTGACTGAATGAAAGGAGCTGGCATCTCACTCTCTTTGAATCTTCTTTATCATGCTAAGAGGAGCAGGAAAAAGCAAAAAATTTCAGAATTGCACCTTGCAATGCGGAGAAATTACTGTTTGTGCATTTACAATATTCATTGATTTTTGCCATTGAAAAACGTCCAGAAATGATTGAAGCTACTGACTGAATGAAAGGAGCTGGCATCTCACTCTCTTTGAATCTTCTTTATCATGCTAAGAGGAGCAGGAAAAAGTAAAAAATTTCAGAATTGCACCTTGCAATGCGGAGAAATTACAGTTTGTGCATTTACAATATTCATTGATTTTTGCCATTGAAAAACATCCAGAAATGATTGAAGCTACTGACTGAATGAAAGGAGCTGGCATCTCACTCTCTTTGAATCTTCTTTATCATGCTAAGAGGAGCAGGAAAAAGCAAAAAATTTCAGAATTGCACCTTGCAATGTGGAGAAATTACTGTTTGTGCATTTACAATATTCATTGATTTTTGCCATTGAAAAACATGTTATTCATATACCAGAAATGTTTGAAGCTACTGACTGAATGAAAGGAGCTGGCACCTCACTCTCTTTGAATCTTCTTTATCATGCTAAGAGGAGCGGGAAAAAGCAAAAAAATTCAGAATTGCACCTTGCAATGCGGAGAAATTACTGTTTGTGCATTTACAATATTCATTGATTTTTGCCATTGAAAAACGTCCAGAAATGATTGAAAGTACTGACTGAATGAAAGGAGCTGGCATCTCACTCTCTTTGAATCTTCTTTATCATGCTAAGAGGAGCAGGAAAAAGCAAAAAATTTCAGAATTGCACCTTGCAATGCGGAGAAATTACTGTTTGTGCATTTACAATATTCATTGATTTTTGCCATTGAAAAACGTCCAGAAATGATTGAAGCTACTGACTGAATGAAAGGAGCTGGCATCTCACTCTCTTTGAATCTTCTTTATCATGCTAAGAGGAGCAGGAAAAAGTAAAAAATTTCAGAATTGCACCTTGCAATGCGGAGAAATTACAGTTTGTGCATTTACAATATTCATTGATTTTTGCCATTGAAAAACATCCAGAAATGATTGAAGCTACTGACTGAATGAAAGGAGCTGGCATCTCACTCTCTTTGAATCTTCTTTATCATGCTAAGAGGAGCAGGAAAAAGCAAAAAATTTCAGAATTGCACCTTGCAATGCGGAGAAATTACTGTTTGTGCATTTACAATATTCATTGATTTTTGCCATTGAAAAACATCATGTTATTCATATACCAGAAATGTTTGAAGCTACTGACTGAATGAAAGGAGCTGGCATCTCACTCTCTTTGAATCTTCATTATCATGCTAAGAGGAGCAGGAAAAAGCAAAAAATTTCAGAATTGCACCTTGCAATGTGGAGAAATTACTGTTTGTGCATTTACAATATTCATTGATTTTTAACAATGAAAAACGTCCAGAAATGATTGAATCTACTGACTGAATGAAAGTAGCTGGCATCTCACTCTCTTTGAATCTTCTTTATCATGCTAAGAGGAGCAGGAAAAAGCAAAAAATTTCAGAATTGCACCTTGCAATGCGGAGAAATTACTGTTTGTGCATTTACAATATTCATTGATTTTTGCCATTGAAAAACATCATGTTATTCATATACCAGAAATGTTTGAAGCTACTGACTGAATGAAAGGAGCTGGCATCTCACTCTCTTTGAATCTTCTTTATCATGCTAAGAGGAGCAGGAAAAAGCAAAAAATTTCAGAATTGCACCTTGCAATGCGGAGAAATTACTGTTTGTGCATTTACAATATTCATTGATTTTTGCCATTGAAAAACATCATGTTATTCATATACCAGAAATGATTGAAGCTACTGACTGAATGAAAGGAGCTGGCATCTCACTCTCTTTGAATCTTCTTTATCATGCTAAGAGGAGCAGGAAAAAGTAAAAAATTTCAGAATTGCACCTTGCAATGCGGAGAAATTACTGTTTGTGCATTTATAATATTCAATGATTTTTGCCATTGAAAAACGTCCAGAAATGATTGAAGCTACTGACTGAACGAAAGGAGCTGGCATCTCACTCTCTTTGAATCTTCTTTATCATGCTAAGAGGAGCAGGAAAAAGCAAAAAATTTCAGAATTGCACCTTGCAATGCGGAGAAATTACTGTTTGTGCATTTACAATATTCATTGATTTTTGCCATTGAAAAACGTCCAGAAATGATTGAAGCTACTGACTGAATGAAAGGAGCTGGCATCTCACTCTCTTTGAATCTTCTTTATCATGCTAAGAGGAGCAGGAAAAAGCAAAAAATTTCAGAATTGCACCTTGCAATGCGGAGAAATTACTGTTTGTGCATTTACAATATTCATTGATTTTTGCCATTGAAAAACATCATGTTATTCATATACCAGAAATGTTTGAAGCTACTGACTGAATGAAAGGAGCTGACATCTCACGCTCTTTGAATCTTCTTTATCATGCTAAGAGGAGCAGGAAAAAGCAAAAAATTTCAGAATTGCACCTTGCAATGCGGAGAAATTACTGTTTGTGCATTTACAATATTCATTGATTTTTGCCATTGAAAAACGTCCAGAATTGATTGAAGCTACTGACTGAATGAAAGGAGCTGGCATCTCACTCTCTTTGAATCTCCTTTATCATGCTAAGAGGAGCAGGAAAAAGCAAAAAATTTCAGAATTGCACCTTGCAATGCGGAGAAATTACTGTTTGTGCATTTACAATATTCATTGATTTTTGCCATTGAAAAACATCATGTTATTCATATACCAGAAATGTTTGAAGCTACTGACTGAATGAAAGGAGCTGGCATCTCACTCTCTTTGTATCTTCTTTATCATGCTAAGAGGAGCAGGAAAAAGCAAAAAATTTCAGAATTGCACCTTGCAATGCGGAGAAATTACTGTTTGTGCATTTACAATATTCATTGATTTTTGCCATTGAAAAACATCATGTTATTCATATACCAGAAATGTTTGAAGCTACTGACTGAATGAAAGGAGCTGGCATCTCACTCTCTTTGAATCTTCTTTATCATGCTAAGAGGAGCAGGGAAAAGCAAAAAATTTCAGAATTGCACCTTGCAATGTGGAGAAATTACTGTTTGTGCATTTACAATATTCATTGATTTTTACCATTGAAAAACGTCCAGAAATGATTGAAGCTACTGACTGAATGAAAGGAGCTGGCACCTCACTCTCTTTGAATCTTCTTTATCATGCTAAGAGGAGCGGGAAAAAGCAAAAAAATTCAGAATTGCACCTTGCAATGCGGAGAAATTACTGTTTGTGCATTTACAATATTCATTGATTTTTGCCATTGAAAAACGTCCAGAAATGATTGAAAGTACTGACTGAATGAAAGGAGCTGGCATCTCACTCTCTTTGAATCTTCTTTATCATGCTAAGAGGAGCAGGAAAAAGCAAAAAATTTCAGAATTGCACCTTGCAATGCGGAGAAATTACTGTTTGTGCATTTACAATATTCATTGATTTTTGCCATTGAAAAACGTCCAGAAATGATTGAAGCTACTGACTGAATGAAAGGAGCTGGCATCTCACTCTCTTTGAATCTTCTTTATCATGCTAAGAGGAGCAGGAAAAAGTAAAAAATTTCAGAATTGCACCTTGCAATGCGGAGAAATTACAGTTTGTGCATTTACAATATTCATTGATTTTTGCCATTGAAAAACATCCAGAAATGATTGAAGCTACTGACTGAATGAAAGGAGCTGGCATCTCACTCTCTTTGAATCTTCTTTATCATGCTAAGAGGAGCAGGAAAAAGCAAAAAATTTCAGAATTGCACCTTGCAATGTGGAGAAATTACTGTTTGTGCATTTACAATATTCATTGATTTTTGCCATTGAAAAACATGTTATTCATATACCAGAAATGTTTGAAGCTACTGACTGAATGAAAGGAGCTGGCACCTCACTCTCTTTGAATCTTCTTTATCATGCTAAGAGGAGCGGGAAAAAGCAAAAAAATTCAGAATTGCACCTTGCAATGCGGAGAAATTACTGTTTGTGCATTTACAATATTCATTGATTTTTGCCATTGAAAAACGTCCAGAAATGATTGAAAGTACTGACTGAATGAAAGGAGCTGGCATCTCACTCTCTTTGAATCTTCTTTATCATGCTAAGAGGAGCAGGAAAAAGCAAAAAATTTCAGAATTGCACCTTGCAATGCGGAGAAATTACTGTTTGTGCATTTACAATATTCATTGATTTTTGCCATTGAAAAACGTCCAGAAATGATTGAAGCTACTGACTGAATGAAAGGAGCTGGCATCTCACTCTCTTTGAATCTTCTTTATCATGCTAAGAGGAGCAGGAAAAAGTAAAAAATTTCAGAATTGCACCTTGCAATGCGGAGAAATTACAGTTTGTGCATTTACAATATTCATTGATTTTTGCCATTGAAAAACATCCAGAAATGATTGAAGCTACTGACTGAATGAAAGGAGCTGGCATCTCACTCTCTTTGAATCTTCTTTATCATGCTAAGAGGAGCAGGAAAAAGCAAAAAATTTCAGAATTGCACCTTGCAATGCGGAGAAATTACTGTTTGTGCATTTACAATATTCATTGATTTTTGCCATTGAAAAACATCATGTTATTCATATACCAGAAATGTTTGAAGCTACTGACTGAATGAAAGGAGCTGGCATCTCACTCTCTTTGAATCTTCATTATCATGCTAAGAGGAGCAGGAAAAAGCAAAAAATTTCAGAATTGCACCTTGCAATGTGGAGAAATTACTGTTTGTGCATTTACAATATTCATTGATTTTTAACAATGAAAAACGTCCAGAAATGATTGAATCTACTGACTGAATGAAAGTAGCTGGCATCTCACTCTCTTTGAATCTTCTTTATCATGCTAAGAGGAGCAGGAAAAAGCAAAAAATTTCAGAATTGCACCTTGCAATGCGGAGAAATTACTGTTTGTGCATTTACAATATTCATTGATTTTTGCCATTGAAAAACATCATGTTATTCATATACCAGAAATGTTTGAAGCTACTGACTGAATGAAAGGAGCTGGCATCTCACTCTCTTTGAATCTTCTTTATCATGCTAAGAGGAGCAGGAAAAAGCAAAAAATTTCAGAATTGCACCTTGCAATGCGGAGAAATTACTGTTTGTGCATTTACAATATTCATTGATTTTTGCCATTGAAAAACATCATGTTATTCATATACCAGAAATGTTTGAAGCTACTGACTGAATGAAAGGAGCTGGCATCTCACTCTCTTTGAATCTTCTTTATCATGCTAAGAGGAGCAGGAAAAAGCAAAAAATTTCAGAATTGCACCTTGCAATGTGGAGAAATTACTGTTTGTGCATTTACAATATTCATTGATTTTTACCATTGAAAAACGTCCAGAAATTATTGAAGCTACTGACTGAATGAAAGTAGCTGGCATCTCACTCTCTTTGAATCTTCTTTATCATACTAAGAGGAGCAGGAAAAAGCAAAAAATTTCAGACTTGCACCTTGCAATGCGGAGAAATTACTGTTTGTGCATTTACAATATTCATTGATTTTTGCCATTGAAAAACATCATGTTATTCATATACCAGAAATGTTTGAAGCTACTGACTGAATGAAAGGAGCTGGCATCTCACTCTCTTTGAATCTTCTTTATCATGCTAAGAGGAGCAGGAAAAAGCAAAAAATTTCAGAATTGCACCTTGCAATGCGGAGAAATTACTGTTTGTGCATTTACAATATTCATTGATTTTTGCCATTGAAAAACGTCCAGAAATGATTGAAGCTACTGACTGAATGAAAGGAGCTGGCATCTCACTCTCTTTGAATCTTCTTTATCATGCTAAGAGGAGCGGGAAAAAGCAAAAAAATTCAGAATTGCACCTTGCAATGCGGAGAAATTACTGTTTGTGCATTTACAATATTCATTGATTTTTGCCATTGAAAAACGTCCAGAAATGATTGAAAGTACTGACTGAATGAAAGGAGCTGGCATCTCACTCTCTTTGAATCTTCTTTATCATGCTAAGAGGAGCAGGAAAAAGCAAAAAATTTCAGAATTGCACCTTGCAATGCGGAGAAATTACTGTTTGTGCATTTACAATATTCATTGATTTTTGCCATTGAAAAACGTCCAGAAATGATTGAAGCTACTGACTGAATGAAAGGAGCTGGCATCTCACTCTCTTTGAATCTTCTTTATCATGCTAAGAGGAGCAGGAAAAAGTAAAAAATTTCAGAATTGCACCTTGCAATGCGGAGAAATTACAGTTTGTGCATTTACAATATTCATTGATTTTTGCCATTGAAAAACATCCAGAAATGATTGAAGCTACTGACTGAATGAAAGGAGCTGGCATCTCACTCTCTTTGAATCTTCTTTATCATGCTAAGAGGAGCAGGAAAAAGCAAAAAATTTCAGAATTGCACCTTGCAATGCGGAGAAATTACTGTTTGTGCATTTACAATATTCATTGATTTTTGCCATTGAAAAACATGTTATTCATATACCAGAAATGTTTGAAGCTACTGACTGAATGAAAGGAGCTGGCACCTCACTCTCTTTGAATCTTCTTTATCATGCTAAGAGGAGCGGGAAAAAGCAAAAAAATTCAGAATTGCACCTTGCAATGCGGAGAAATTACTGTTTGTGCATTTACAATATTCATTGATTTTTGCCATTGAAAAACGTCCAGAAATGATTGAAAGTACTGACTGAATGAAAGGAGCTGGCATCTCACTCTCTTTGAATCTTCTTTATCATGCTAAGAGGAGCAGGAAAAAGCAAAAAATTTCAGAATTGCACCTTGCAATGCGGAGAAATTACTGTTTGTGCATTTACAATATTCATTGATTTTTGCCATTGAAAAACGTCCAGAAATGATTGAAGCTACTGACTGAATGAAAGGAGCTGGCATCTCACTCTCTTTGAATCTTCTTTATCATGCTAAGAGGAGCAGGAAAAAGCAAAAAATTTCAGAATTGCACCTTGCAATGCGGAGAAATTACTGTTTGTGCATTTACAATATTCATTGATTTTTGCCATTGAAAAACATCATGTTATTCATATACCAGAAATGTTTGAAGCTACTGACTGAATGAAAGGAGCTGGCATCTCACTCTCTTTGAATCTTCATTATCATGCTAAGAGGAGCAGGAAAAAGCAAAAAATTTCAGAATTGCACCTTGCAATGTGGAGAAATTACTGTTTGTGCATTTACAATATTCATTGATTTTTAACAATGAAAAACGTCCAGAAATGATTGAATCTACTGACTGAATGAAAGTAGCTGGCATCTCACTCTCTTTGAATCTTCTTTATCATGCTAAGAGGAGCAGGAAAAAGCAAAAAATTTCAGAATTGCACCTTGCAATGCGGAGAAATTACTGTTTGTGCATTTACAATATTCATTGATTTTTGCCATTGAAAAACATCATGTTATTCATATACCAGAAATGTTTGAAGCTACTGACTGAATGAAAGGAGCTGGCATCTCACTCTCTTTGAATCTTCTTTATCATGCTAAGAGGAGCAGGAAAAAGCAAAAAATTTCAGAATTGCACCTTGCAATGCGGAGAAATTACTGTTTGTGCATTTACAATATTCATTGATTTTTGCCATTGAAAAACATCATGTTGTTCATATACCAGAAATGTTTGAAGCTACTGACTGAATGAAAGGAGCTGGCATCTCACTCTCTTTGAATCTTCTTTATCATGCTAAGAGGAGCAGGAAAAAGCAAAAAATTTCAGAATTGCACCTTGCAATGTGGAGAAATTACTGTTTGTGCATTTACAATATTCATTGATTTTTACCATTGAAAAACGTCCAGAAATTATTGAAGCTACTGACTGAATGAAAGTAGCTGGCATCTCACTCTCTTTGAATCTTCTTTATCATACTAAGAGGAGCAGGAAAAAGCAAAAAATTTCAGACTTGCACCTTGCAATGCGGAGAAATTACTGTTTGTGCATTTACAATATTCATTGATTTTTGCCATTGAAAAACATCATGTTATTCATATACCAGAAATGTTTGAAGCTACTGACTGAATGAAAGGAGCTGGCATCTCACTCTCTTTGAATCTTCTTTATCATGCTAAGAGGAGCAGGAAAAAGCAAAAAATTTCAGAATTGCACCTTGCAATGCGGAGAAATTACTGTTTGTGCATTTACAATATTCATTGATTTTTGCCATTGAAAAACGTCCAGAAATGATTGAAGCTACTGACTGAATGAAAGGAGCTGGCATCTCACTCTCTTTGAATCTTCTTTATCATGCTAAGAGGAGCAGGAAAAAGCAAAAAATTTCAGAATTGCACCTTGCAATGCGGAGAAATTACTGTTTGTGCATTTACAATATTCATTGATTTTTGCCATTGAAAAACGTCCAGAAATGATTGAAGCTACTGACTGAATGAAAGGAGCTGGCATCTCACTCTCTTTGAATCTTCTTTATCATGCTAAGAGGAGCAGGAAAAAGCAAAAAATTTCAGAATTGCACCTTGCAATGCGGAGAAATTACTGTTTGTGCATTTACAATATTCATTGATTTTTGCCATTGAAAAACATCATGTTATTCATATACCAGAAATGTTTGAAGCTACTGACTGAATGAAAAGAGCTGGCATCTCACTCTCTTTGAATCTTCTTTATCATGCTAAGAGGAGCAGGAAAAAGCAAAAAATTTCAGAATTGCACCTTGCAATGCGGAGAAATTACTGTTTGTGCATTTACAATATTCATTGATTTTTGCCATTGAAAAACGTCCAGAAATGATTGAAGCTACTGACTGAATGAAAGGAGCTGGCATCTCACTCTCTTTGAATCTTGTTTATCATGCTAAGAGGAGCAGGAAAAAGCAAAAAATTTCAGAATTGCACCTTGGAATGCGGAGAAATTACTGTTTGTGCATTTACAATATTCATTGATTTTTGCCATTGAAAAACGTCCAGAAATGATTGAAGCTACTGACTGAATGAAAGGAGCTGGCATCTCACTCTCTTTGAATCTTCTTTATCATGCTAAGAGGAGCAGGAAAAAGCAAAAAATTTCAGAATTGCACCTTGCAATGTGGAGAAATTACTGTTTGTGCATTTACAATATTCATTGATTTTTACCATTGAAAAACGTCCAGAAATTATTGAAGCTACTGACTGAATGAAAGTAGCTGGCATCTCACTCTCTTTGAATCTTCTTTATCATACTAAGAGGAGCAGGAAAAAGCAAAAAATTTCAGACTTGCACCTTGCAATGCGGAGAAATTACTGTTTGTGCATTTACAATATTCATTGATTTTTGCCATTGAAAAACATCATGTTATTCATATACCAGAAATGTTTGAAGCTACTGACTGAATGAAAGGAGCTGGCATCTCACTCTCTTTGAATCTTCTTTATCATGCTAAGAGGAGCAGGAAAAAGCAAAAAATTTCAGAATTGCACCTTGCAATGCGGAGAAATTACTGTTTGTGCATTTACAATATTCATTGATTTTTGCCATTGAAAAACGTCCAGAAATGATTGAAGCTACTGACTGAATGAAAGGAGCTGGCATCTCACTCTCTTTGAATCTTCTTTATCATGCTAAGAGGAGCAGGAAAAAGCAAAAAATTTCAGAATTGCACCTTGCAATGCGGAGAAATTACTGTTTGTGCATTTACAATATTCATTGATTTTTGCCATTGAAAAACGTCCAGAAATGATTGAAGCTACTGACTGAATGAAAGGAGCTGGCATCTCACTCTCTTTGAATCTTCTTTATCATGCTAAGAGGAGCAGGAAAAAGCAAAAAATTTCAGAATTGCACCTTGCAATGCGGAGAAATTACTGTTTGTGCATTTACAATATTCATTGATTTTTGCCATTGAAAAACATCATGTTATTCATATACCAGAAATGTTTGAAGCTACTGACTGAATGAAAAGAGCTGGCATCTCACTCTCTTTGAATCTTCTTTATCATGCTAAGAGGAGCAGGAAAAAGCAAAAAATTTCAGAATTGCACCTTGCAATGCGGAGAAATTACTGTTTGTGCATTTACAATATTCATTGATTTTTGCCATTGAAAAACGTCCAGAAATGATTGAAGCTACTGACTGAATGAAAGGAGCTGGCATCTCACTCTCTTTGAATCTTGTTTATCATGCTAAGAGGAGCAGGAAAAAGCAAAAAATTTCAGAATTGCACCTTGGAATGCGGAGAAATTACTGTTTGTGCATTTACAATATTCATTGATTTTTGCCATTGAAAAACGTCCAGAAATGATTGAAGCTACTGACTGAATGAAAGGAGCTGGCATCTCACTCTCTTTGAATCTTCTTTATCATGCTAAGAGGAGCAGGAAAAAGCAAAAAATTTCAGAATTGCACCTTGCAATGCGGAGAAATTACTGTTTGTGCATTTACAATATTCATTGATTTTTGCCATTGAAAAACATCATGTTATTCATATACCAGAAATGTTTGAAGCTACTGACTGAATGAAAGGAGCTGGCATCTCACTCTCTTTGAATCTTCTTTATCATGCTAAGAGGAGCAGGAAAAAGCAAAAAATTTCAGAATTGCACCTTGCAATGCGGAGAAATTACTGTTTGTGCATTTACAATATTCATTGATTTTTGCCATTGAAAAACGTCCAGAAATGATTGAAGCTACTGACTGAATGAAAGGAGCTGGCATCTCACTCTCTTTGAATCTTGTTTATCATGCTAAGAGGAGCAGGAAAAAGCAAAAAATTTCAGAATTGCACCTTGCAATGCGGAGAAATTACTGTTTGTGCATTTACAATATTCATTGATTTTTGCCATTGAAAAACATCATGTTATTCATATACCAGAAATGATTGAAGCTACTGACTGAATGAAAGGAGCTGGCATCTCACTCTCTTTGAATCTTCTTTATCATGCTAAGAGGAGCAGGAAAAAGTAAAAAATTTCAGAATTGCACCTTGCAATGCGGAGAAATTACTGTTTGTGCATTTTAATATTCAATGATTTTTGCCATTGAAAAACGTCCAGAAATGATTGAAGCTACTGACTGAACGAAAGGAGCTGGCATC
This sequence comes from Phyllobates terribilis, assembly GCF_046119375.1. Classification (NCBI taxonomy): domain Eukaryota; kingdom Metazoa; phylum Chordata; class Amphibia; order Anura; family Dendrobatidae; genus Phyllobates; species Phyllobates terribilis. The sequence goes on along the minus strand of NW_027366845.1, from coordinate 35,910 downwards.
TCACTCTCTTTGAATCTTCTTTATCATGCTAAGAGGAGCAGGAAAAAGCAAAAAATTTCAGAATTGCACCTTGCAATGCGGAGAAATTACTGTTTGTGCATTTACAATATTCATTGATTTTTGCCATTGAAAAACGTCCAGAAATGATTGAAGCTACTGACTGAATGAAAGGAGCTGGCATCTCACTCTCTTTGAATCTTCTTTATCATGCTAAGAGGAGCAGGAAAAAGCAAATAATTTCAGAATTGCACCTTGCAATGCGGAGAAATTACTGTTTGTGCATTTACAATATTCATTGATTTTTGCCTTTGAAAAACATCATGTTATTCATATACCAGAAATGTTTGAAGCTACTGACTGAATGAAAGGAGCTGACATCTCACGCTCTTTGAATCTTCTTTATCATGCTAAGAGGAGCAGGAAAAAGCAAAACATTTCAGAATTGCACCTTGCAATGCGGAGAAATTACTGTTTGTGCATTTACAATATTCATTGATTTTTGCCATTGAAAAACGTCCAGAAATGATTGAAGCTACTGACTGAATGAAAGGAGCTGGCATCTCACTCTCTTTGAATCTTCTTTATCATGCTAAGAGGAGCAGGAAAAAGCAAAAAATTTCAGAATTGCACCTTGCAATGCGGAGAAATTACTGTTTGTGCATTTACAATATTCATTGATTTTTGCCATTGAAAAACATCATGTTATTCATATACCAGAAATGTTTGAAGCTACTGACTGAATGAAAGGAGCTGGCATCTCACTCTCTTTGAATCTTCTTTATCATGCTAAGAGGAGCAGGAAAAAGCAAAAAATTTCAGAATTGCACCTTGCAATGCGAAGAAATTACTGTTTGTGCATTTACAATATTCATTGATTTTTGCCATTGAAAAACGTCCAGAAATGATTGAAGCTACTGACTGAATGAAAGGAGCTGGCATCTCACTCTCTTTGAATCTTCTTTATCATGCTAAGAGGAGCAGGAAAAAGCAAAAAATTTCAGAATTGCACCTTGCAATGCGGAGAAATTACTGTTTGTGCATTTACAATATTCATTGATTTTTGCCATTGAAAAACATCATGTTATTCATATACCAGAAATGTTTGAAGCTACTGACTGAATGAAAGGAGCTGACATCTCACACTCTTTGAATCTTCTTTATCATGCTAAGAGGAGCAGGAAAAAGCAAAAAATTTCAGAATTGCACCTTGCAATGCGGAGAAATTACTGTTTGTGCATTTACAATATTCATTGATTTTTGCCATTGAAAAACGTCCAGAAATGATTGAAGCTACTGACTGAATGAAAGGAGCTGGCATCTCACTCTCTTTGAATCTTCTTTATCATGCTAAGAGGAGCAGGAAAAAGCAAAAAATTTCAGAATTGCACCTTGCAATGCGGAGAAATTACTGTTTGTGCATTTACAATATTCATTGATTTTTGCCATTGAAAAACATCATGTTATTCATATACCAGAAATGTTTGAAGCTACTGACTGAATGAAAGGAGCTGGCATCTCACTCTCTTTGAATCTTCTTTATCATGCTAAGAGGAGCAGGAAAAAGCAAAAAATTTCAGAATTGCGCCTTGCAATGCGGAGAAATTACTGTTTGTGCATTTACAATATTCATTGATTTTTGCCATTGAAAAACATCATGTTATTCATATACCAGAAATGTTTGAAGCTACTGACTGAATGAAAGGAGCTGGCATCTCACTCTCTTTGAATCTTCTTTATCATGCTAAGAGGAGCAGGAAAAAGCAAAAAATTTCAGAATTGCACCTTGCAATGCGGAGAAATTACTGTTTGTGCATTTACAATATTCATTGATTTTTGCCATTGAAAAACGTCCAGAAATGATTGAAGCTACTGACTGAATGAAAGGAGCTGGCATCTCACTCTCTTTGAATCTTCTTTATCATGCTAAGAGGAGCAGGAAAAAGCAAAACATTTCAGAATTGCACCTTGCAATGCGGAGAAATTACTGTTTGTGCATTTACAATATTCATTGATTTTTGCCATTGAAAAACGTCCAGAAATGATTGAAGCTACTGACTGAATGAAAGGAGCTGGCATCTCACTCTCTTTGAATCTTCTTTATCATGCTAAGAGGAGCAGGAAAAAGCAAAAAATTTCAGAATTGCACCTTGCAATGCAGAGAAATTACTGTTTGTGCATTTACAATATTCATTGATTTTTGCCATTGAAAAACGTCCAGAAATGATTGAAGCTACTGACTGAATGAAAGGAGCTGGCATCTCACTCTCTTTGAATCTTCTTTATCATGCTAAGAGGAGCAGGAAAAAGCAAAAAATTTCAGAATTGCACCTTGCAATGCGGAGAAATTACTGTTTGTGCATTTACAATATTCATTGATTTTTGCCATTGAAAAACATCATGTTATTCATATACCAGAAATGTTTGAAGCTACTGACTGAATGAAAGGAGCTGGCATCTCACTCTCTTTGAATCTTCTTTATCATGCTAAGAGGAGCAGGAAAAAGCAAAAAATTTCAGAATTGCACCTTGCAATGCGGAGAAATTACTGTTTGTGCATTTACAATATTCATTGATTTTTGCCATTGAAAAACGTCCAGAAATGATTGAAGCTACTGACTGAATGAAAGGAGCTGGCATCTCACTCTCTTTGAATCTTCTTTATCATGCTAAGAGGAGCAGGAAAAAGCAAAAAATTTCAGAATTGCACCTTGCAATGCGGAGAAATTACTGTTTGTGCATTTACAATATTCATTGATTTTTGCCATTGAAAAACATCATGTTATTCATATACCAGAAATGATTGAAGCTACTGACTGAATGAAAGGAGCTGGCATCTCACTCTCTTTGAATCTTCTTTATCATGCTAAGAGGAGCAGGAAAAAGTAAAAAATTTCAGAATTGCACCTTGCAATGCGGAGAAATTACTGTTTGTGCATTTATAATATTCAATGATTTTTGCCATTGAAAAACGTCCAGAAATGATTGAAGCTACTGACTGAACGAAAGGAGCTGGCATCTCACTCTCTTTGAATCTTCTTTATCATGCTAAGAGGAGCAGGAAAAAGCAAAAAATTTCAGAATTGCACCTTGCAATGCGGAGAAATTACTGTTTGTGCATTTACAATATTCATTGATTTTTGCCATTGAAAAACGTCCAGAAATGATTGAAGCTACTGACTGAATGAAAGGAGCTGGCATCTCACTCTCTTTGAATCTTCTTTATCATGCTAAGAGGAGCAGGAAAAAGCAAAAAATTTCAGAATTGCACCTTGCAATGCGGAGAAATTACTGTTTGTGCATTTACAATATTCATTGATTTTTGCCATTGAAAAACATCATGTTATTCATATACCAGAAATGTTTGAAGCTACTGACTGAATGAAAGGAGCTGGCATCTCACTCTCTTTGAATCTTCTTTATCATGCTAAGAGGAGCAGGAAAAAGCAAAAAATTTCAGAATTGCACCTTGCAATGCGGAGAAATTACTGTTTGTGCATTTACAATATTCATTGATTTTTGCCATTGAAAAACGTCCAGAAATGATTGAAGCTACTGACTGAATGAAAGGAGCTGGCATCTCACTCTCTTTGAATCTTGTTTATCATGCTAAGAGGAGCAGGAAAAAGCAAAAAATTTCAGAATTGCACCTTGCAATGCGGAGAAATTACTGTTTGTGCATTTACAATATTCATTGATTTTTGCCATTGAAAAACATCATGTTATTCATATACCAGAAATGATTGAAGCTACTGACTGAATGAAAGGAGCTGGCATCTCACTCTCTTTGAATCTTCTTTATCATGCTAAGAGGAGCAGGAAAAAGTAAAAAATTTCAGAATTGCACCTTGGAATGCGGAGAAATTACTGTTTGTGCATTTTAATATTCAATGATTTTTGCCATTGAAAAACGTCCAGAAATGATTGAAGCTACTGACTGAACGAAAGGAGCTGGCATCTCACTCTCTTTGAATCTTCTTTATCATGCTAAGAGGAGCAGGAAAAAGCAAAAAATTTCAGAATTGCACCTTGCAATGCGGAGAAATTACTGTTTGTGCATTTACAATATTCATTGATTTTTGCCATTGAAAAACGTCCAGAAATGATTGAAGCTACTGACTGAATGAAAGGAGCTGGCATCTCACTCTCTTTGAATCTTCTTTATCATGCTAAGAGGAGCAGGAAAAAGCAAATAATTTCAGAATTGCACCTTGCAATGCGGAGAAATTACTGTTTGTGCATTTACAATATTCATTGATTTTTGCCTTTGAAAAACATCATGTTATTCATATACCAGAAATGTTTGAAGCTACTGACTGAATGAAAGGAGCTGACATCTCACGCTCTTTGAATCTTCTTTATCATGCTAAGAGGAGCAGGAAAAAGCAAAACATTTCAGAATTGCACCTTGCAATGCGGAGAAATTACTGTTTGTGCATTTACAATATTCATTGATTTTTGCCATTGAAAAACGTCCAGAAATGATTGAAGCTACTGACTGAATGAAAGGAGCTGGCATCTCACTCTCTTTGAATCTTCTTTATCATGCTAAGAGGAGCAGGAAAAAGCAAAAAATTTCAGAATTGCACCTTGCAATGCGGAGAAATTACTGTTTGTGCATTTACAATATTCATTGATTTTTGCCATTGAAAAACATCATGTTATTCATATACCAGAAATGTTTGAAGCTACTGACTGAATGAAAGGAGCTGGCATCTCACTCTCTTTGAATCTTCTTTATCATGCTAAGAGGAGCAGGAAAAAGCAAAAAATTTCAGAATTGCACCTTGCAATGCGGAGAAATTACTGTTTGTGCATTTACAATATTCATTGATTTTTGCCATTGAAAAACGTCCAGAAATGATTGAAGCTACTGACTGAATGAAAGGAGCTGGCATCTCACTCTCTTTGAATCTTCTTTATCATGCTAAGAGGAGCAGGAAAAAGCAAAAAATTTCAGAATTGCACCTTGCAATGCGGAGAAATTACTGTTTGTGCATTTACAATATTCATTGATTTTTGCCATTGAAAAACATCATGTTATTCATATACCAGAAATGTTTGAAGCTACTGACTGAATGAAAGGAGCTGACATCTCACACTCTTTGAATCTTCTTTATCATGCTAAGAGGAGCAGGAAAAAGCAAAAAATTTCAGAATTGCACCTTGCAATGCGGAGAAATTACTGTTTGTGCATTTACAATATTCATTGATTTTTGCCATTGAAAAACGTCCAGAAATGATTGAAGCTACTGACTGAATGAAAGGAGCTGGCATCTCACTCTCTTTGAATCTTCTTTATCATGCTAAGAGGAGCAGGAAAAAGCAAAAAATTTCAGAATTGCACCTTGCAATGCGGAGAAATTACTGTTTGTGCATTTACAATATTCATTGATTTTTGCCATTGAAAAACATCATGTTATTCATATACCAGAAATGTTTGAAGCTACTGACTGAATGAAAGGAGCTGGCATCTCACTCTCTTTGAATCTTCTTTATCATGCTAAGAGGAGCAGGAAAAAGCAAAAAATTTCAGAATTGCGCCTTGCAATGCGGAGAAATTACTGTTTGTGCATTTACAATATTCATTGATTTTTGCCATTGAAAAACATCATGTTATTCATATACCAGAAATGTTTGAAGCTACTGACTGAATGAAAGGAGCTGGCATCTCACTCTCTTTGAATCTTCTTTATCATGCTAAGAGGAGCAGGAAAAAGCAAAAAATTTCAGAATTGCACCTTGCAATGCGGAGAAATTACTGTTTGTGCATTTACAATATTCATTGATTTTTGCCATTGAAAAACGTCCAGAAATGATTGAAGCTACTGACTGAATGAAAGGAGCTGGCATCTCACTCTCTTTGAATCTTCTTTATCATGCTAAGAGGAGCAGGAAAAAGCAAAACATTTCAGAATTGCACCTTGCAATGCGGAGAAATTACTGTTTGTGCATTTACAATATTCATTGATTTTTGCCATTGAAAAACGTCCAGAAATGATTGAAGCTACTGACTGAATGAAAGGAGCTGGCATCTCACTCTCTTTGAATCTTCTTTATCATGCTAAGAGGAGCAGGAAAAAGCAAAAAATTTCAGAATTTCACCTTGCAATGCAGAGAAATTACTGTTTGTGCATTTACAATATTCATTGATTTTTGCCATTGAAAAACGTCCAGAAATGATTGAAGCTACTGACTGAATGAAAGGAGCTGGCATCTCAGTCTCTTTGAATCTTCTTTATCATGCTAAGAGGAGCAGGAAAAAGCAAAAAATTTCAGAATTGCACCTTGCAATGCGGAGAAATTACTGTTTGTGCATTTACAATATTCATTGATTTTTGCCATTGAAAAACATCATGTTATTCATATACCAGAAATGTTTGAAGCTACTGACTGAATGAAAGGAGCTGGCATCTCACTCTCTTTGAATCTTCTTTATCATGCTAAGAGGAGCAGGAAAAAGCAAAAAATTTCAGAATTGCACCTTGCAATGCGGAGAAATTACTGTTTGTGCATTTACAATATTCATTGATTTTTGCCATTGAAAAACGTCCAGAAATGATTGAAGCTACTGACTGAATGAAAGGAGCTGGCATCTCACTCTCTTTGAATCTTCTTTATCATGCTAAGAGGAGCAGGAAAAAGCAAAAAATTTCAGAATTGCACCTTGCAATGCGGAGAAATTACTGTTTGTGCATTTACAATATTCATTGATTTTTGCCATTGAAAAACGTCCAGAAATGATTGAAGCTACTGACTGAATGAAAGGAGCTGGCATCTCACTCTCTTTGAATCTTCTTTATCATGCTAAGAGGAGCAGGAAAAAGCAAAAAATTTCAGAATTGCACCTTGCAATGCGGAGAAATTACTGTTTGTGCATTTACAATATTCATTGATTTTTGCCATTGAAAAACATCATGTTATTCATATACCAGAAATGTTTGAAGCTACTGACTGAATGAAAGGAGCTGACATCTCACGCTCTTTGAATCGTCTTTATCATGCTAAGAGGAGCAGGAAAAAGCAAAAAATTTCAGAATTGCACCTTGCAATGCGGAGAAATTACTGTTTGTGCATTTACAATATTCATTGATTTTTGCCATTGAATAACGTCCAGAATTGATTGAAGCTACTGACTGAATGAAAGGAGCTGGCATCTCACTCTCTTTGAATCTTCTTTATCATGCTAAGAGGAGCAGGAAAAAGCAAGAAATTTCAGAATTGCACCTTGCAATGCGGAGAAATTACTGTTTGTGCATTTACAATATTCATTGATTTTTGCCATTGAAAAACATCATGTTATTCATATACCAGAAATGTTTGAAGCTACTGACTGAATGAAAGGAGCTGGCATCTCACTCTCTTTGAATCTTCTTTATCATGCTAAGAGGAGCAGGAAAAAGCAAAAAATTTCAGAATTGCACCTTGCAATGCGGAGAAATTACTGTTTGTGCATTTACAATATTCATTGATTTTTGCCATTGAAAAACATCATGTTATTCATATACCAGAAATGTTTGAAGCTACTGACTGAATGAAAGGAGCTGGCATCTCACTCTCTTTGAATCTTCTTTATCATGCTAAGAGGAGCAGGGAAAAGCAAAAAATTTCAGAATTGCACCTTGCAATGTGGAGAAATTACTGTTTGTGCATTTACAATATTCATTGATTTTTACCATTGAAAAACGTCCAGAAATGATTGAAGCTACTGACTGAATGAAAGTAGCTGGCATCTCACTCTCTTTGAATCTTCTTTATCATGCTAAGACGAGCAGGAAAAAGCAAAAAATTTCAGACTTGCACCTTGCAATGCGGAGAAATTACTGTTTGTGCATTTACAATATTCATTGATTTTTGCCATTGAAAAACATCATGTTATTCATATACCAGAAATGTTTGAAGCTACTGACTGAATGAAAGGAGCTGGCATCTCACTCTCTTTGAATCTTCTTTATCATGCTAAGAGGAGCAGGAAAAAGCAAAAAATTTCAGAATTGCACCTTGCAATGCGGAGAAATTACTGTTTGTGCATTTACAATATTCATTGATTTTTGCCATTGAAAAACGTCCAGAAATGATTGAAGCTACTGACTGAATGAAAGGAGCTGGCATCTCACTCTCTTTGAATCTTCTTTATCATGCTAAGAGGAGCAGGAAAAAGCAAAAAATTTCAGAATTGCACCTTGCAATGCGGAGAAATTACTGTTTGTGCATTTACAATATTCATTGATTTTTGCCATTGAAAAACGTCCAGAAATGATTGAAGCTACTGACTGAATGAAAGGAGCTGGCATCTCACTCTCTTTGAATCTTCTTTATCATGCTAAGAGGAGCAGGAAAAAGCAAAAAATTTCAGAATTGCACCTTGCAATGCGGAGAAATTACTGTTTGTGCATTTACAATATTCATTGATTTTTGCCATTGAAAAACATGTTATTCATATACCAGAAATGTTTGAATCTACTGACTGAATGAAAGGAGCTGGCACCTCACTCTCTTTGAATCTTCTTTATCATGCTAAGAGGAGCGGGAAAAAGCAAAAAATTTCAGAATTGCACCTTGCAATGCGGAGAAATTACTGTTTGTGCATTTACAATATTCATTGATTTTTGCCATTGAAAAACGTCCAGAAATGATTGAAGGTACTGACTGAATGAAAGGAGCTGGCATCTCACTCTCTTTGAATCTTCTTTATCATGCTAAGAGGAGCAGGAAAAAGCAAAAAATTTCAGAATTGCACCTTGCAATGCGGAGAAATTACTGTTTGTGCATTTACAAAATTCATTGATTTTTGCCATTGAAAAACGTCCAGAAATGATTGAAGCTACTGACTGAATGAAAGGAGCTGGCATCTCACTCTCTTTGAATCTTCTTTATCATGCTAAGAGGAGCAGGAAAAAGCAAAAAATTTCAGAATTGCACCTTGCAATGCGGAGAAATTACTGTTTGTGCATTTACAATATTCATTGATTTTTGCCATTGAAAAACATCATGTTATTCATATACCAGAAATGTTTGAAGCTACTGACTGAATGAAAGGAGCTGACATCTCACGCTCTTTGAATCGTCTTTATCATGCTAAGAGGAGCAGGAAAAAGCAAAAAATTTCAGAATTGCACCTTGCAATGCGGAGAAATTACTGTTTGTGCATTTACAATATTCATTGATTTTTGCCATTGAATAACGTCCAGAATTGATTGAAGCTACTGACTGAATGAAAGGAGCTGGCATCTCACTCTCTTTGAATCTTCTTTATCATGCTAAGAGGAGCAGGAAAAAGCAAGAAATTTCAGAATTGCACCTTGCAATGCGGAGAAATTACTGTTTGTGCATTTACAATATTCATTGATTTTTGCCATTGAAAAACATCATGTTATTCATATACCAGAAATGTTTGAAGCTACTGACTGAATGAAAGGAGCTGGCATCTCACTCTCTTTGAATCTTCTTTATCATGCTAAGAGGAGCAGGAAAAAGCAAAAAATTTCAGAATTGCACCTTGCAATGCGGAGAAATTACTGTTTGTGCATTTACAATATTCATTGATTTTTGCCATTGAAAAACATCATGTTATTCATATACCAGAAATGTTTGAAGCTACTGACTGAATGAAAGGAGCTGGCATCTCACTCTCTTTGAATCTTCTTTATCATGCTAAGAGGAGCAGGGAAAAGCAAAAAATTTCAGAATTGCACCTTGCAATGTGGAGAAATTACTGTTTGTGCATTTACAATATTCATTGATTTTTACCATTGAAAAACGTCCAGAAATGATTGAAGCTACTGACTGAATGAAAGTAGCTGGCATCTCACTCTCTTTGAATCTTCTTTATCATGCTAAGACGAGCAGGAAAAAGCAAAAAATTTCAGACTTGCACCTTGCAATGCGGAGAAATTACTGTTTGTGCATTTACAATATTCATTGATTTTTGCCATTGAAAAACATCATGTTATTCATATACCAGAAATGTTTGAAGCTACTGACTGAATGAAAGGAGCTGGCATCTCACTCTCTTTGAATCTTCTTTATCATGCTAAGAGGAGCAGGAAAAAGCAAAAAATTTCAGAATTGCACCTTGCAATGCGGAGAAATTACTGTTTGTGCATTTACAATATTCATTGATTTTTGCCATTGAAAAACGTCCAGAAATGATTGAAGCTACTGACTGAATGAAAGGAGCTGGCATCTCACTCTCTTTGAATCTTCTTTATCATGCTAAGAGGAGCAGGAAAAAGCAAAAAATTTCAGAATTGCACCTTGCAATGCGGAGAAATTACTGTTTGTGCATTTACAATATTCATTGATTTTTGCCATTGAAAAACGTCCAGAAATGATTGAAGCTACTGACTGAATGAAAGGAGCTGGCATCTCACTCTCTTTGAATCTTCTTTATCATGCTAAGAGGAGCAGGAAAAAGCAAAAAATTTCAGAATTGCACCTTGCAATGCGGAGAAATTACTGTTTGTGCATTTACAATATTCATTGATTTTTGCCATTGAAAAACATGTTATTCATATACCAGAAATGTTTGAATCTACTGACTGAATGAAAGGAGCTGGCACCTCACTCTCTTTGAATCTTCTTTATCATGCTAAGAGGAGCGGGAAAAAGCAAAAAATTTCAGAATTGCACCTTGCAATGCGGAGAAATTACTGTTTGTGCATTTACAATATTCATTGATTTTTGCCATTGAAAAACGTCCAGAAATGATTGAAGGTACTGACTGAATGAAAGGAGCTGGCATCTCACTCTCTTTGAATCTTCTTTATCATGCTAAGAGGAGCAGGAAAAAGCAAAAAATTTCAGAATTGCACCTTGCAATGCGGAGAAATTACTGTTTGTGCATTTACAAAATTCATTGATTTTTGCCATTGAAAAACGTCCAGAAATGATTGAAGCTACTGACTGAATGAAAGGAGCTGGCATCTCACTCTCTTTGAATCTTCTTTATCATGCTAAGAGGAGCAGGAAAAAGCAAAAAATTTCAGAATTGCACCTTGCAATGCGGAGAAATTACAGTTTGTGCATTTACAATATTCATTGATTTTTGCCATTGAGAAACGTCCAGAAATGATTGAAGCTACTGACTGAATGAAAGGAGCTGGCATCTCACTCTCTTTGAATCTTTATCATGCTAAGAGGAGCAGGAAAAAGCAAAAAATTTCAGAATTGCACCTTGCAATGCGGAGAAATTACTGTTTGTGCATTTACAATATTCATTGATTTTTGCCATTGAAAAACATCATGTTATTCATATACCAGAAATGTTTGAAGCTACTGACAGAATGAAAGGAGCTGGCATCTCACTCTCTTTGAATCTTCTTTATCATGCTAAGAGGAGCAGGAAAAAGCAAAAAATTTCAGAATTGCACCTTGCAATGTGGAGAAATTACTGTTTGTGCATTTACAATATTCATTGATTTTTGCCATTGAAAAACGTCCAGAAATGATTGAAGCTACTGACTGAATGAAAGTAGCTGGCATCTCACTCTCTTTCAATCTTCTTTATCATGCTAAGAGGAGCAGGAAAAAGCAAAAATTTCAGACTTGCACCTTGCAATGCGGAGAAATTACTGTTTGTGCATTTACAATATTCATTGATTTTTGCCATTGAAAAACATCATGTTATTGATATACCAGAAATGTTTGAAGCTACTGACTGAATGAAAGGAGCTGGCATCTCACTCTCTTTGAATCTTCTTTATCATGCTAAGAGGAGCAGGAAAAAGCAAAAAATTTCAGAATTGCACCTTGCAATGCGGAGAAATTACTGTTTGTGCATTTACAATATTCATTGATTTTTTCCATTGAAAAACATCATGTTATTCATATACCAGAAATGTTTGAAGCTACTGACTGAATGAAAGGAGCTGGCATCTCAATCTCTTTGAATCTTCTTTATCATGCTAAGAGGAGCAGGAAAAAGCAAAAAACTTCAGAATTGCACCTTGCAATGTGGAGAAATTACTGTTTGTGCATTTACAATATTCATTGATTTTTACCATTGAAAAACGTCCAGAAATGATTGAAGCTACTGACTGAATGAAAGTAGCTGGCATCTCACTCTCTTTGAATCTTCTTTATCATGCTAAGAGGAGCAGGAAAAAGCAAAAAATTTCAGACTTGCACCTTGCAATGCGGAGAAATTACTGTTTGTGCATTTACAATATTCATTGATTTTTGCCATTGAAAAACATCATGTTATTCATATACCAGAAATGTTTGAAGCTACTGACTGAATGAAAGGAGCTGGCATCTCACTCTCTTTGAATCTTCTTTATCATGCTAAGAGGAGCAGGAAAAAGCAAAAAATTTCAGAATTGCACCTTGCAATGCGGAGAAATTACTGTTTGTGCATTTACAATATTCATTGATTTTTGCCATTGAAAAACGTCCAGAAATGATTGAAGCTACTGACTGAATGAAAGGAGCTGGCATCTCACTCTCTTTGAATCATGCTAAGAGGAGCAGGAAAAAGCAAAAAATTTCAGAATTGCACCTTGCAATGCGGAGAAATTACTGTTTGTGCATTTACAATATTCATTGATTTTTGCCATTGAAAAACATCATGTTATTCATATACCAGAAATGTTTGAAGCTACTGACTGAATGAAAGGAGCTGGCATCTCACTCTCTTTGAATCTTCTTTATCATGCTAAGAGGAGCAGGAAAAAGCAAAAAATTTTAGAATTGCACCTTGCAATGTGGAGAAATTACTGTTTGTGCATTTACAATATTCATTGATTTTTACCATTGAAAAACATCCAGAAATGATTGAAGCTACTGACTGAATGAAAGTAGCTGGCATCTCACTCTCTTTGAATCTTCTTTATCATGCTAAGAGGAGCAGGAAAAAGCAAAAAATTTCAGACTTGCACCTTGCAATGCGGAGAAATTACTGTTTGTGCATTTACAATATTCATTGATTTTTGCCATTGAAAAACATCATGTTATTCATATACCAGAAATGTTTGAAGCTACTGACTGAATGAAAGGAGCTGGCATCTCACTCTCTTTGAATCTTCTTTATCATGCTAAGAGGAGCAGGAAAAAGCAAAAAATTTCAGAATTGCACCTTGCAATGCGGAGAAATTACTGTTTGTGCATTTACAATATTCATTGATTTTTGCCATTGAAAAACGTCCAGAAATGATTGAAGCTACTGACTGAATGAAAGGAGCTGGCATCTCACTCTCTTTGAATCTTCTTTATCATGCTAAGAGGAGCAGGAAAAAGCAAAAAATTTCAGAATTGCACCTTGCAATGCGGAGAAATTACTGTTTGTGCATTTACAATATTCATTGATTTTTGCCATTGAAAAACGTCCAGAAATGATTGAAGCTACTGACTGAATGAAAGGAGCTGGCATCTCACTCTCTTTGAATCTTCTTTATCATGCTAAGAGGAGCAGGAAAAAGCAAAAAATTTCAGAATTGCACCTTGCAATGCGGAGAAATTACTGTTTGTGCATTTACAATATTCATTGATTTTTGCCATTGAAAAACATGTTATTCATATACCAGAAATGTTTGAAGCTACTGACTGAATGAAAGGAGCTGGCACCTCAATCTCTTTGAATCTTCTTTATCATGCTAAGAGGAGCGGGAAAAAGCAAAAAATTTCAGAATTGCACCTTGCAATGCGGAGAAATTACTGTTTGTGCATTTACAATATTCATTGATTTTTGCCATTGAAAAACGTCCAGAAATGATTGAAGGTACTGACTGAATGAAAGGAGCTGGCATCTCACTCTCTTTGAATCTTCTTTATCATGCTAAGAGGAGCAGGAAAAAGCAAAAAATTTCAGAATTGCACCTTGCAATGCGGAGAAATTACTGTTTGTGCATTTACAATATTCATTGATTTTTGCCATTGAAAAACGTCCAGAAATGATTGAAGCTACTGACTGAATGAAAGGAGCTGGCATCTCACTCTCTTTGAATCTTCTTTATCATGCTAAGAGGAGCAGGAAAAAGCAAAAAATTTCAGAATTGCACCTTGCAATGCGGAGAAATTACTGTTTGTGCATTTACAATATTCATTGATTTTTGCCATTGAAAAACATCCAGAAATGATTGAAGCTACTGACTGAATGAAAGGAGCTGGCATCTCACTCTCTTTGAATCTTCTTTATCATGCTAAGAGGAGCAGGAAAAAGCAAAAAATTTCAGAATTGCACCTTGCAATGCGGAGAAATTACTGTTTGTGCATTTACAATATTCATTGATTTTTGCCATTGAAAAACATCATGTTATTCATATACCAGAAATGTTTGAAGCTACTGACTGAATGAAAGGAGCTGGCATCTCACTCTCTTTGAATCTTCTTTATCATGCTAAGAGGAGCAGGAAAAAGCAAAAAATTTCAGAATTGCACCTTGCAATGTGGAGAAATTACTGTTTGTGCATTTACAATATTCATTGATTTTTACCATTGAAAAACGTCCAGAAATGATTGAAGCTACTGACTGAATGAAAGTAGCTGGCATCTCACTCTCTTTCAATCTTCTTTATCATGCTAAGAGGAGCAGGAAAAAGCAAAAAATTTCAGACTTGCACCTTGCAATGCGGAGAAATTACTGTTTGTGCATTTACAATATTCATTGATTTTTGCCATTGAAAAACATCATGTTATTCATATACCAGAAATGTTTGAAGCTACTGACTGAATGAAAGGAGCTGGCATCTCACTCTCTTTGAATCTTCTTTATCATGCTAAGAGGAGCAGGAAAAAGCAAAAAATTTCAGAATTGCACCTTGCAATGCGGAGAAATTACTGTTTGTGCATTTACAATATTCATTGATTTTTGCCATTGAAAAACATAATGTTATTCATATACCAGAAATGTTTGAAGCTACTGACTGAATGAAAGGAGCTGGCATCTCAATCTCTTTGAATCTTCTTTATCATGCTAAGAGGAGCATGAAAAAGCAAAAAATTTCAGAATTGCACCTTGCAATGTGGAGAAATTACTGTTTGTGCATTTACAATATTCATTGATTTTTACCATTGAAAAACGTCCAGAAATGATTGAAGCTACTGACTGAATGAAAGTAGCTGGCATCTCACTCTCTTTGAATCTTCTTTATCATGCTAAGAGGAGCAGGAAAAAGCAAAAAATTTCAGACTTGCACCTTGCAATGCGGAGAAATTACTGTTTGTGCATTTACAATATTCATTGATTTTTGCCATTGAAAAACATCATGTTATTCATATACCAGAAATGTTTGAAGCTACTGACTGAATGAAAGGAGCTGGCATCTCACTCTCTTTGAATCTTCTTTATCATGCTAAGAGGAGCAGAAAAAAGCAAAAAATTTCAGACTTGCACCTTGCAATGCGGAGAAATTACTGTTTGTGCATTTACAATATTCATTGATTTTTGCCATTGAAAAACATCATGTTATTCATATACCAGAAATGTTTGAAGCTACTGACTGAATGAAAGGAGCTGGCATCTCACTCTCTTTGAATCTTCTTTATCATGCTAAGAGGAGCAGGAAAAAGCAAAAAATTTCAGAATTGCACCTTGCAATGCGGAGAAATTACTGTTTGTGCATTTACAATATTCATTGATTTTTGCCATTGAAAAACGTCCAGAAATGATTGAAGGTACTGACTGAATGAAAGGAGCTGGCATCTCACTCTCTTTGAATCTTCTTTATCATGCTAAGAGGAGCAGGAAAAAGCAAAAAATTTCAGAATTGCAACTTGCAATGCGGAGAAATTACTGTTTGTGCATTTACAATATTCATTGATTTTTGCCATTGAAAAACGTCCAGAAATGATTGAAGCTACTGACTGAATGAAAGGAGCTGGCATCTCACTCTCTTTGAATCTTCTTTATCATGCTAAGTGGAGCAGGAAAAAGCAAAAAATTTCAGAATTGCACCTTGCAATGCGGAGAAATTACAGTTTGTGCATTTACAATATTCATTGATTTTTGCCATTGAAAAACGTCCAGAAATGATTGAAGCTACTGACTGAATGAAAGGAGCTGGCATCTCACTCTCTTTGAATCTTCTTTATCATGCTAAGAGGAGCAGGAAAAAGCAAAAAATTTCAGAATTGCACCTTGCAATGCGGAGAAATTACTGTTTGTGCATTTACAATATTCGTTGATTTTTGCCATTGAAAAACGTCCAGAAATGATTGAAGCTACTGACTGAATGAAAGGAGCTGGCATCTCACTCTCTTTGAATCTTCTTTATCATGCTAAGAGGAGCAGGAAAAAGCAAAAAATTTCAGAATTGCACCTTGCAATGCGGAGAAATTACAGTTTGTGCATTTACAATATTCATTGATTTTTGCCATTGAAAAACGTCCAGAAATGATTGAAGCTACTGACTGAATGAAAGGAGCTGGCATCTCACTCTCTTTGAATCTTCTTTATCATGCTAAGAGGAGCAGGAAAAAGCAAAAAATTTCAGAATTGCACCTTGCAATGCGGAGAATTTACTGTTTGTGCATTTACAATATTCATTGATTTTTGCCATTGAAAAACATGTTATTCATATACCAGAAATGTTTGAAGCTCCTGACTGAATGAAAGGAGCTGGCACCTCACTCTCTTTGAATCTTCTTTATCATGCTAAGAGGAGCAGGAAAAAGCAAAAAATTTCAGAATTGCACCTTGCAATGCGGAGAAATTACTGTTTGTGCATTTACAATATTCATTGATTTTTGCCATTGAAAAACGTCCAGAAATGATTGAAGCTACTGACTGAATGAAAGGAGCTGGCATCTCACTCTCTTTGAATCTTCTTTATCATGCTAAGAGGAGCAGGAAAAAGCAAAAAATTTCATAATTGCACCTTGCAATGCGGAGAAATTACTGTTTGTGCATTTACAATATTCATTGATTTTTGCCATTGAAAAATGTCCAGAAATGATTGAAGCTACTGACTGAATGAAAGGAGCTGGCATCTCACTCTCTTTGAATCTTCTTTATCATGCTAAGAGGAGCAGGAAAAAGCAAAAAATTTCAGAATTGCGCCTTGCAATGCGGAGAAATTACTGTTTGTGCATTTACAAAATTCATTGATTTTTGCCATTGAAAAACATTATGTTATTCATATACCAGAAATGATTGAAGCTACTGACTGAAGGAAAGGAGCTGGCATCTCACTCTCTTTGAATCTTCTTTATCATGCTAAGAGGAGCAGGAAAAAGCAAAAAATTTCAGAATTGCACCTTGCAATGCGGAGAATTTACTGTTTGTGCATTTACAATATTCATTGATTTTTGCCATTGAAAAACGTCCAGAAATTATTGAAGCTACTGACTGAATGAAAGGAGCTGGCATCTCACTCTCTTTGAATCTTCTTTATCATGCTAAGAGGAGCAGGAAAAAGCAAAAAATTTCAGAATTGCACCTTGCAATGCGGAGAAATTACAGTTTGTGCATTTACAATATTCATTGATTTTTGCCATTAAAAAACGTCCAGAAATGATTGAAGCTACTGACTGAATGAAAGGAGCTGGCATCTCACTCTCTTTGAATCTTCTTTATCATGCTAAGAGGAGCAGGAAAAAGCAAAAAATTTCAGAATTGCACCTTGCAATGCGGAGAAATTACTGTTTGTGCATTTACAATATTCGTTGATTTTTGCCATTGAAAAACGTCCAGAAATGATTGAAGCTACTGACTGAATGAAAGGAGCTGGCATCTCACTCTCTTTGAATCTTCTTTATCATGCTAAGAGGAGCAGGAAAAAGCAAAAAATTTCAGAATTGCACCTTGCAATGCGGAGAAATTACTGTTTGTGCATTTACAATTTTCATTGATTTTTGCCATTGAAAAACATCATGTTATTCATATACCAGAAATGTTTGAAGCTACTGACTGAATGAAAGGAGCTGGCATCTCACTCTCTTTGAATCTTCTTTATCATGCTAAGAGGAGCAGGAAAAAGCAAAAGATTTCAGAATTGCACCTTGCAATGCGGAGAAATTACTGTTTGTGCATTTACAATATTCATTGATTTTTGCCATTGAAAAACATAATGTTATTCATATACCAGAAATGTTTGAAGCTACTGACTGAATGAAAGGAGCTGGCATCTCAATCTCTTTGAATCTTCTTTATCATGCTAAGAGGAGCATGAAAAAGCAAAAAATTTCAGAATTGCACCTTGCAATGTGGAGAAATTACTGTTTGTGCATTTACAATATTCATTGATTTTTACCATTGAAAAACGTCCAGAAATGATTGAAGCTACTGACTGAATGAAAGTAGCTGGCATCTCACTCTCTTTGAATCTTCTTTATCATGCTAAGAGGAGCAGGAAAAAGCAAAAAATTTCAGACTTGCACCTTGCAATGCGGAGAAATTATTGTTTGTGCATTTACAATATTCATTGATTTTTGCCATTGAAAAACATCATGTTATTCATATACCAGAAATGTTTGAAGCTACTGACTGAATGAAAGGAGCTGGCATCTCACTCTCTTTGAATCTTCTTTATCATGCTAAGAGGAGCAGAAAAAAGCAAAAAATTTCAGACTTGCACCTTGCAATGCGGAGAAATTACTGTTTGTGCATTTACAATATTCATTGATTTTTGCCATTGAAAAACATCATGTTAT
Organism: Phyllobates terribilis; assembly: GCF_046119375.1. Taxonomy (NCBI): domain Eukaryota; kingdom Metazoa; phylum Chordata; class Amphibia; order Anura; family Dendrobatidae; genus Phyllobates; species Phyllobates terribilis. The sequence continues at coordinate 17,325 of NW_027366845.1, read as the reverse complement.
TCATATACCAGAAATGTTTGAAGCTACTGACTGAATGAAAGGAGCTGGCATCTCACTCTCTTTGAATCTTCTTTATCATGCTAAGAGGAGCAGGAAAAAGCAAAAAATTTCAGAATTGCACCTTGCAATGCGGAGAAATTACTGTTTGTGCATTTACAATATTCATTGATTTTTGCCATTGAAAAACGTCCAGAAATGATTGAAGGTACTGACTGAATGAAAGGAGCTGGCATCTCACTCTCTTTGAATCTTCTTTATCATGCTAAGAGGAGCAGGAAAAAGCAAAAAATTTCAGAATTGCAACTTGCAACGCGGAGAAATTACTGTTTGTGCATTTACAATATTCATTGATTTTGCCATTGAAAAACGTCCAGAAATGATTGAAGCTACTGACTGAATGAAAGGAGCTGGCATCTCACTCTCTTTGAATCTTCTTTATCATGCTAAGTGGAGCAGGAAAAAGCAAAAAATTTCAGAATTGCACCTTGCAATGCGGAGAAATTACAGTTTGTGCATTTACAATATTCATTGATTTTTGCCATTGAAAAACGTCCAGAAATGATTGAAGCTACTGACTGAATGAAAGGAGCTGGCATCTCACTCTCTTTGAATCTTCTTTATCATGCTAAGAGGAGCAGGAAAAAGCAAAAAATTTCAGAATTGCACCTTGCAATGCGGAGAATTTACTGTTTGTGCATTTACAATATTCATTGATTTTTGCCATTGAAAAACGTCCAGAAATGATTGAAGCTACTGACTGAATGAAAGGAGCTGGCATCTCACTCTCTTTGAATCTTCTTTATCATGCTAAGAGGAGCAGGAAAAAGCAAAAAATTTCAGAATTGCACCTTGCAATGCGGAGAAATTACTGTTTGTGCATTTACAATATTCATTGATTTTTGCCATTGAAAAATGTCCAGAAATGATTGAAGCTACTGACTGAATGAAAGGAGCTGGCATCTCATTCTCTTTGAATCTTCTTTATCATGCTAAGAGGAGCAGGAAAAAGCAAAAAATTTCAGAATTGCGCCTTGCAATGCGGAGAAATTACTGTTTGTGCATTTACAAAATTCATTGATTTTTGCCATTGAAAAACATCATGTTATTCATATACCAGAAATGATTGAAGCTACTGACTGAAGGAAAGGAGCTGGCATCTCACTCTCTTTGAATCTTCTTTATCATGCTAAGAGGAGCAGGAAAAAGCAAAAAATTTCAGAATTGCAATTTGCAATGCGGAGAATTTACTGTTTGTGCATTTACAATATTCATTGATTTTTGCCATTGAAAAACGTCCAGAAATGATTGAAGCTACTGACTGAATGAAAGGAGCTGGCATCTCACTCTCTTTGAATCTTCTTTACCATGCTAAGAGGAGCAGGAAAAAGCAAAAAATTTCAGAATTGCACCTTGCAATGCGGAGAAATTACAGTTTGTGCATTTACAATATTCATTGATTTATGCCACTGAAAAACGTCCAGAAATGATTGAAGCTACTGACTGAATGAAAGGAGCTGGCATCTCACTCTCTTTGAATCTTCTTTATCATGCTAAGAGGAGCAGGAAAAAGCAAAAAATTTCAGAATTGCACCTTGCAATGCGGAGAAATTACTGTTTGTGCATTTACAATATTCGTTGATTTTTGCCATTGAAAAACGTCCAGAAATGATTGAAGCTACTGACTGAATGAAAGGAGCTGGCATCTCACTCTCTTTGAATCTTCTTTATCATGCTAAGAGGAGCAGGAAAAAGCAAAAAATTTCAGAATTGCACCTTGCAATGCGGAGAAATTACAGTTTGTGCATTTACAATATTCATTGATTTTTGCCATTGAAAAACGTCCAGAAATGATTGAAGCTACTGACTGAATGAAAGGAGCTGGCATCTCACTCTCTTTGAATCTTCTTTATCATGCTAAGAGGAGCAGGAAAAAGCAAAAAATTTCAGAATTGCACCTTGCAATGCGGAGAAATTACTGTTTGTGCATTTACAATATTCATTGATTTTTGCCATTGAAAAACATGTTATTCATATACCAGAAATGTTTGAAGCTCCTGACTGAATGAAAGGAGCTGGCACCTCACTCTCTTTGAATCTTCTTTATCATGCTAAGAGGAGCAGGAAAAAGCAAAAAATTTCAGAATTGCACCTTGCAATGCGGAGAAATTACTGTTTGTGCATTTACAATATTCATTGATTTTTGCCATTGAAAAACGTCCAGAAATGATTGTAGCTACTGACTGAATGAAAGGAGCTGGCATCTCACTCTCTTTGAATCTTCTTTATCATGCTAAGAGGAGCAGGAAAAAGCAAAAAATTTCAGAATTGCACCTTGCAATGCGGAGAAATTACTGTTTGTGCATTTACAATATTCATTGATTTTTGCCATTGAAAAACATCATGTTATTCATATACCAGAAATGTTTGAAGCTACTGACTGAATGAAAGGAGCTGGCATCTCACTCTGTTTGAATCTTCTTTATCATGCTAAGAGGAGCAGGAAAAAGCAAAAAATTTTAGAATTGCACCTTGCAATGTGGAGAAATTACTGTTTGTGCATTTACAATATTCATTGATTTTTACCATTGAAAAACGTCCAGAAATGATTGAAGCTACTGACTGAATAAAAGTAGCTGGCATCTCACTCTCTTTGAATCTTCTTTATCATGCTAAGAGGAGCAGGAAAAAGCAAAAAATTTCAGACTTGCACCTTGCAATGCGGAGAAATTACTGTTTGTGCATTTACAATATTCATTGATTTTTGCCATTGAAAAACATCATGTTATTCATATACCAGAAATGTTTGAAGCTACTGACTGAATGAAAGGAGCTGGCATCTCACTCTCTTTGAATCTTCTTTATCATGCTAAGAGGAGCAGGAAAAAGCAAAAAATTTCAGAATTGCACCTTGCAATGCGGAGAAATTACTGTTTGTGCATTTACAATATTCATTGATTTTTGCCATTGAAAAACGTCCAGAAATGATTGAAGCTACTGACTGAATGAAAGGAGCTGGCATCTCACTCTCTTTGAATCTTCTTTATCATGCTAAGAGGAGCAGGAAAAAGCAAAAAATTTCAGAATTGCACCTTGCAATGCGGAGAAATTACTGTTTGTGCATTTACAATATTCATTGATTTTTGCCATTGAAAAACGTCCAGAAATGATTGAAGCTACTGACTGAATGAAAGGAGCTGGCATCTCACTCTCTTTGAATCTTCTTTATCATGCTAAGAGGAGCAGGAAAAAGCAAAAAATTTCAGAATTGCACCTTGCAATGCGGAAAAATTACTGTTTGTGCATTTACAATATTCATTAATTTTTGCCATTGAAAAACATGTTATTCATATACCAGAAATGTATGAAGCTACTGACTGAATGAAAGGAGCTGGCACCTCAATCTCTTTGAATCTTCTTTATCATGCTAAGAGGAGCGGGAAAAAGCAAAAAATTTCAGAATTGCACCTTGCAATGCGGAGAAATTACTGTTTGTGCATTTACAATATTCATTGATTTTTGCCATTGAAAAACGTCCAGAAATGATTGAAGGTACTGACTGAATGAAAAGAGCTGGCATCTCACTCTCTTTGAATCTTCTTTATCATGCTAAGAGGAGCAGGAAAAAGCAAAAAATTTCAGAATTGCACCTTGCAATGCGGAGAAATTACTGTTTGTGCATTTACAATATTCATTGATTTTTGCCATTGAAAAACGTCCAGAAATGATTGAAGCTACTGACTGAATGAAAGGAGCTGGCATCTCACTCTCTTTGAATCTTCTTTATCATGCTAAGAGGAGCAGGAAAAAGCAAAAAATTTCAGAATTGCACCTTGCAATGCGGAGAAATTACTGTTTGTGCATTTACAATATTCATTGATTTTTGCCATTGAAAAACATCCAGAAATGATTGAAGCTACTGACTGAATGAAAGGAGCTGGCATCTCACTCTCTTTGAATCTTCTTTATCATGCTAAGAGGAGCAGGAAAAAGCAAAAAATTTCAGAATTGCACCTTGCAATGCGGAGAAATTACTGTTTGTGCATTTACAATATTCATTGATTTTTGCCATTGAAAAACATCATGTTATTCATATACCAGAAATGTTTGAAGCTACTGACTGAATGAAAGGAGCTGGCATCTCACTCTCTTTGAATCTTCTTTATCATGCTAAGAGGAGCAGGAAAAAGCAAAAAATTTCAGAATTGCACCTTGCAATGTGGAGAAATTACTGTTTGTGCATTTACAATATTCATTGATTTTTACCATTGAAAAACGTCCAGAAATGATTGAAGCTACTGACTGAATGAAAGTAGCTGGCATCTCACTCTCTTTGAATCTTCTTTATCATGCTAAGAGGAGCAGGAAAAAGCAAAAAATTTCAGACTTGCACCTTGCAATGCGGAGAAATTACTGTTTGTGCATTTACAATATTCATTAATTTTTGCCATTGAAAAACATCATGTTATTCATATACCAGAAATGTTTGAAGCTACTGACTGAATGAAAGGAGCTGGCATCTCACTCTCTTTGAATCTTCTTTATCATGCTAAGAGGAGCAGAAAAAAGCAAAAAATTTCAGACTTGCACCTTGCAATGCGGAGAAATTACTGTTTGTGCATTTACAATATTCATTGATTTTTGCCATTGAAAAACATCATGTTATTCATATACCAGAAATGTTTGAAGCTACTGACTGAATGAAAGGAGCTGGCATCTCACTCTCTTTGAATCTTCTTTATCATGCTAAGAGGAGCAGGAAAAAGCAAAAAATTTCAGAATTGCACCTTGCAATGCGGAGAAATTACTGTTTGTGCATTTACAATATTCATTGATTTTTGCCATTGAAAAACGTCCAGAAATGATTGAAGGTACTGACTGAATGAAAGGAGCTGGCATCTCACTCTCTTTGAATCTTCTTTATCATGCTAAGAGGAGCAGGAAAAAGCAAAAAATTTCAGAATTGCAACTTGCAATGCGGAGAAATTACTGTTTGTGCATTTACAATATTCATTGATTTTTGCCATTGAAAAACGTCCAGAAATGATTGAAGCTACTGACTGAATGAAAGGAGCTGGCATCTCACTCTCTTTGAATATTCTTTATCATGCTAAGTGGAGCAGGAAAAAGCAAAAAATTTCAGAATTGCACCTTGCAATGCGGAGAAATTACAGTTTGTGCATTTACAATATTCATTGATTTTTGCCATTGAAAAACATCCAGAAATGATTGAAGCTACTGACTGAATGAAAGGAGCTGGCATCTCACTCTCTTTGAATCTTCTTTATCATGCTAAGAGGAGCAGGAAAAAGCAAAAAATTTCAGAATTGCACCTTGCAATGCGGAGAAATTACTGTTTGTGCATTTACAATATTCGTTGATTTTTGCCATTGAAAAACGTCCAGAAATGATTGAAGCTACTGACTGAATGAAAGGAGCTGGCATCTCACTCTCTTTGAATCTTCTTTATCATGCTAAGAGGAGCAGGAAAAAGCAAAAAATTTCAGAATTGCACCTTGCAATGCGGAGAAATTACAGTTTGTGCATTTACAATATTCATTGATTTTTGCCATTGAAAAACGTCCAGAAATGATTGAAGCTACTGACTGAATGAAAGGAGCTGGCATCTCACTCTCTTTGAATCTTCTTTATCATGCTAAGAGGAGCAGGAAAAAGCAAAAAATTTCAGAATTGCACCTTGCAATGCGGAGAATTTACTGTTTGTGCATTTACAATATTCATTGATTTTTGCCATTGAAAAACATGTTATTCATATACCAGAAATGTTTGAAGCTCCTGACTGAATGAAAGGAGCTGGCACCTCACTCTCTTTGAATCTTCTTTATCATGCTAAGAGGAGCAGGAAAAAGCAAAAAATTTCAGAATTGCACCTTGCAATGCGGAGAAATTACTGTTTGTGCATTTACAATATTCATTGATTTTTGCCATTGAAAAACGTCCAGAAATGATTGAAGCTACTGACTGAATGAAAGGAGCTGGCATCTCACTCTCTTTGAATCTTCTTTATCATGCTAAGAGGAGCAGGAAAAAGCAAAAAATTTCAGAATTGCACCTTGCAATGCGGAGAAATTACTGTTTGTGCATTTACAATATTCATTGATTTTTGCCATTGAAAAATGTCCAGAAATGATTGAAGCTACTGACTGAATGAAAGGAGCTGGCATCTCACTCTCTTTGAATCTTCTTTATCATGCTAAGAGGAGCAGGAAAAAGCAAAAAATTTCAGAATTGCGCCTTGCAATGCGGAGAAATTACTGTTTGTGCATTTACAAAATTCATTGATTTTTGCCATTGAAAAACATCATGTTATTCATATACCAGAAATGATTGAAGCTACTGACTGAAGGAAAGGAGCTGGCATCTCACTCTCTTTGAATCTTCTTTATCATGCTAAGAGGAGCAGGAAAAAGCAAAAAATTTCAGAATTGCACCTTGCAATGCGGAGAATTTACTGTTTGTGCATTTACAATATTCATTGATTTTTGCCATTGAAAAACGTCCAGAAATTATTGAAGCTACTGACTGAATGAAAGGAGCTGGCATCTCACTCTCTTTGAATCTTCTTTATCATGCTAAGAGGAGCAGGAAAAAGCAAAAAATTTCAGAATTGCACCTTGCAATGCGGAGAAATTACAGTTTGTGCATTTACAATATTCATTGATTTTTGCCATTGAAAAACGTCCAGAAATGATTGAAGCTACTGACTGAATGAAAGGAGCTGGCATCTCACTCTCTTTGAATCTTCTTTATCATGCTAAGAGGAGCAGGAAAAAGCAAAAAATTTCAGAATTGCACCTTGCAATGCGGAGAAATTACTGTTTGTGCATTTACAATATTCGTTGATTTTTGCCATTGAAAAACGTCCAGAAATGATTGAAGCTACTGACTGAATGAAAGGAGCTGGCATCTCACTCTCTTTGAATCTTCTTTATCATGCTAAGAGGAGCAGGAAAAAGCAAAAAATTTCAGAATTGCACCTTGCAATGCGGAGAAATTACTGTTTGTGCATTTACAATATTCATTGATTTTTGCCATTGAAAAACATCATGTTATTCATATACCAGAAATGTTTGAAGCTACTGACTGAATGAAAGGAGCTGGCAACTCACTCTCTTTGAATCTTCTTTATCATGCTAAGAGGAGCAGGAAAAAGCAAAAAATTTCAGAATTGCACCTTGCAATGCGGAGAAATTACTGTTTGTGCATTTACAATATTCATTGATTTTTGCCATTGAAAAACATAATGTTATTCATATACCAGAAATGTTTGAAGCTACTGACTGAATGAAAGGAGCTGGCATCTCAATCTCTTTGAATCTTCTTTATCATGCTAAGAGGAGCATGAAAAAGCAAAAAATTTCAGAATTGCACCTTGCAATGTCGAGGAATTACTGTTTGTGCATTTACAATATTCATTGATTTTTACCATTGAAAAACGTCCAGAAATGATTGAAGCTACTGACTGAATGAAAGTAGCTGGCATCTCACTCTCTTTGAATCTTCTTTATCATGCTAAGAGGAGCAGGAAAAAGCAAAAAATTTCAGACTTGCACCTTGCAATGCGGAGAAATTACTGTTTGTGCATTTACAATATTCATTGATTTTTGCCATTGAAAAACATCATGTTATTCATATACCAGAAATGTTTGAAGCTACTGACTGAATGAAAGGAGCTGGCATCTCACTCTCTTTGAATCTTCTTTATCATGCTAAGAGGAGCAGAAAAAAGCAAAAAATTTCAGACTTGCACCTTGCAATGCGGAGAAATTACTGTTTGTGCATTTACAATATTCATTGATTTTTGCCATTGAAAAACATCATGTTATTCATATACCAGAAATGTTTGAAGCTACTGACTGAATGAAAGGAGCTGGCATCTCACTCTCTTTGAATCTTCTTTATCATGCTAAGAGGAGCAGGAAAAAGCAAAAAATTTCAGAATTGCACCTTGCAATGCGGAGAAATTACTGTTTGTGCATTTACAATATTCATTGATTTTTGCCATTGAAAAACGTCCAGAAATGATTGAAGGTACTGACTGAATGAAAGGAGCTGGCATCTCACTCTCTTTGAATCTTCTTTATCATGCTAAGAGGAGCAGGAAAAAGCAAAAAATTTCAGAATTGCAACTTGCAATGCGGAGAAATTACTGTTTGTGCATTTACAATATTCATTGATTTTTGCCATTGAAAAACGTCCAGAAATGATTGAAGCTACTGACTGAATGAAAGGAGGTGGCATCTCACTCTCTTTGAATCTTCTTTATCATGCTAAGTGGAGCAGGAAAAAGCAAAAAATTTCAGAATTGCACCTTGCAATGCGGAGAAATTACAGTTTGTGCATTTACAATATTCATTGATTTTTGCCATTGAAAAACGTCCAGAAATGATTGAAGCTACTGACTGAATGAAAGGAGCTGGCATCTCACTCTCTTTGAATCTTCTTTATCATGCTAAGAGGAGCAGGAAAAAGCAAAAAATTTCAGAATTGCACCTTGCAATGCGGAGAAATTACTGTTTGTGCATTTACAATATTCGTTGATTTTTGCCATTGAAAAACGTCCAGAAATGATTGAAGCTACTGACTGAATGAAAGGAGCTGGCATCTCACTCTCTTTGAATCTTCTTTATCATGCTAAGAGGAGCAGGAAAAAGCAAAAAATTTCAGAATTGCACCTTGCAATGCGGAGAAATTACAGTTTGTGCATTTACAATATTCATTGATTTTTGCCATTGAAAAACGTCCAGAAATGATTGAAGCTACTGACTGAATGAAAGGAGCTGGCATCTCACTCTCTTTGAATCTTCTTTATCATGCTAAGAGGAGCAGGAAAAAGCAAAAAATTTCAGAATTGCACCTTGCAATGCGGAGAATTTACTGTTTGTGCATTTACAATATTCATTGATTTTTGCCATTGAAAAACATGTTATTCATATACCAGAAATGTTTGAAGCTCCTGACTGAATGAAAGGAGCTGGCACCTCACTCTCTTTGAATCTTCTTTATCATGCTAAGAGGAGCAGGAAAAAGCAAAAAATTTCAGAATTGCACCTTGCAATGCGGAGAAATTACTGTTTGTGCATTTACAATATTCATTGATTTTTGCCATTGAAAAACGTCCAGAAATGATTGAAGCTACTGACTGAATGAAAGGAGCTGGCATCTCACTCTCTTTGAATCTTCTTTATCATGCTAAGAGGAGCAGGAAAAAGCAAAAAATTTCAGAATTGCACCTTGCAATGCGGAGAAATTACTGTTTGTGCATTTACAATATTCATTTTATTTTTGCCATTGAAAAATGTCCAGAAATGATTGAAGCTACTGACTGAATGAAAGGAGCTGGCATCTCACTCTCTTTGAATCTTCTTTATCATGCTAAGAGGAGCAGGAAAAAGCAAAAAATTTCAGAATTGCGCCTTGCAATGCGGAGAAATTACTGTTTGTGCATTTACAAAATTCATTGATTTTTGCCATTGAAAAACATCATGTTATTCATATACCAGAAATGATTGAAGCTACTGACTGAAGGAAAGGAGCTGGCATCTCACTCTCTTTGAATCTTCTTTATCATGCTAAGAGGAGCAGGAAAAAGCAAAAAATTTCAGAATTGCACCTTGCAATGCGGAGAATTTACTGTTTGTGCATTTACAATATTCATTGATTTTTGCCATTGAAAAACGTCCAGAAATTATTGAAGCTACTGACTGAATGAAAGGAGCTGGCATCTCACTCTCTTTGAATCTTCTTTATCATGCTAAGAGGAGCAGGAAAAAGCAAAAAATTTCAGAATTGCACTTTGCAATGCGGAGAAATTACAGTTTGTGCATTTACAATATTCATTGATTTTTGCCATTGAAAAACGTCCAGAAATGATTGAAGCTACTGACTGAATGAAAGGAGCTGGCATCTCACTCTCTTTGAATCTTCTTTATCATGCTAAGAGGAGCAGGAAAAAGCAAAAAATTTCAGAATTGCACCTTGCAATGCGGAGAAATTACTGTTTGTGCATTTACAATATTCGTTGATTTTTGCCATTGAAAAATGTCCAGAAATGATTGAAGCTACTGACTGAATGAAAGGAGCTGGCATCTCACTCTCTTTGAATCTTCTTTATCATGCTAAGAGGAGCAGGAAAAAGCAAAAAATTTCAGAATTGCACCTTGCAATGCGGAGAAATTACTGTTTGTGCATTTTCAATATTCATTGATTTTTGCCATTGAAAAACATCATGTTATTCATATACCAGAAATGTTTGAAGCTACTGACTGAATGAAAGGAGCTGGCATCTCAATCTCTTTGAATCTTCTTTATCATGCTAAGAGGAGCATGAAAAAGCAAAAAATTTCAGAATTGCACCTTGCAATGTGGAGAAATTACTGTTTGTGCATTTACAATATTCATTGATTTTTACCATTGAAAAACGTCCAGAAATGATTGAAGCTACTGACTGAATGAAAGTAGCTGGCATCTCACTCTCTTTGAATCTTCTTTATCATGCTAAGAGGAGCAGGAAAAAGCAAAAAATTTCAGACTTGCACCTTGCAATTCGGAGAAATTACTGTTTGTGCATTTACAATATTCATTGATTTTTGCCATTGAAAAACATCATGTTATTCATATACCAGAAATGTTTGAAGCTACTGACTGAATGAAAGGAGCTGGCATCTCACTCTCTTTGAATCTTCTTTATCATGCTAAGAGGAGCAGAAAAAAGCAAAAAATTTCAGACTTGCACCTTGCAATGCGGAGAAATTACTGTTTGTGCATTTACAATATTCATTGATTTTTGCCATTGAAAAACATCATGTTATTCATATACCAGAAATGTTTGAAGCTACTGACTGAATGAAAGGAGCTGGCATCTCACTCTCTTTGAATCTTCTTTATCATGCTAAGAGGAGCAGGAAAAAGCAAAAAATTTCAGAATTGCACCTTGCAATGCGGAGAAATTACTGTTTGTGCATTTACAATATTCATTGATTTTTGCCATTGAAAAACGTCCAGAAATGATTGAAGGTACTGACTGAATGAAAGGAGCTGGCATCTCACTCTCTTTGAATCTTCTTTATCATGCTAAGAGGAGCAGGAAAAAGCAAAAAATTTCAGAATTGCAACTTGCAATGCGGAGAAATTACTGTTTGTGCATTTACAATATTCATTGATTTTTGCCATTGAAAAACGTCCAGAAATGATTGAAGCTACTGACTGAATGAAAGGAGCTGGCATCTCACTCTCTTTGAATCTTCTTTATCATGCTAAGTGGAGCAGTAAAAAGCAAAAAATTTCAGAATTGCACCTTGCAATGCGGAGAAATTACAGTTTGTGCATTTACAATATTCATTGATTTTTGCCATTGAAAAACGTCCAGAAATGATTGAAGCTACTGACTGAATGAAAGGAGCTGGCATCTCACTCTCTTTGAATCTTCTTTATCATGCTAAGAGGAGCAGGAAAAAGCAAAAAATTTCAGACTTGCACCTTGCAATGCGGAGAAATTACTGTTTGTGCATTTACAATATTCATTGATTTTTGCCATTGAAAAACATCATGTTATTCATATACCAGAAATGATTGAAGCTACTGACTGAATGAAAGGAGCTGGCATCTCACTCTCTTTGAATCTTCTTTATCATGCTAAGAGGAGCAGGAAAAAGCAAAAAATTTCAGAATTGCACCTTGCAATGCGGAGAAATTACAGTTTGTGCATTTACAATATTCATTGATTTTTGCCATTGAAAAACGTCCAGAAATGATTGAAGCTACTGACTGAATGAAAGGAGCTGGCATCTCACTCTCTTTGAATCTTCTTTATCATGCTAAGAGGAGCAGGAAAAAGCAAAAAATTTCAGAATTGCACCTTGCAATGCGGAGAATTTACTGTTTGTGCATTTACAATATATATTGATTTTTGCCTTTGAAAAACATGTTATTCATATACCAGAAATGTTTGAAGCTCCTGACTGAATGAAAGGAGCTGGCACCTCACTCTCTTTGAATCTTCTTTATCATGCTAAGAGGAGCAGGAAAAAGCAAAAAATTTCAGAATTGCACCTTGCAATGCGGAGAAATTACTGTTTGTGCATTTACAATATTCATTGATTTTTGCCATTGAAAAACATAATGTTATTCATATACCAGAAATGTTTGAAGCTACTGACTGAATGAAAGGAGCTGGCATCTCAATCTCTTTGAATCTTCTTTATCATGCTAAGAGGAGCATGAAAAAGCAAAAAATTTCAGAATTGCACCTTGCAATGTCGAGGAATTACTGTTTGTGCATTTACAATATTCATTGATTTTTACCATTGAAAAACGTCCAGAAATGATTGAAGCTACTGACTGAATGAAAGTAGCTGGCATCTCACTCTCTTTGAATCTTCTTTATCATGCTAAGAGGAGCAGGAAAAAGCAAAAAATTTCAGACTTGCACCTTGCAATGCGGAGAAATTACTGTTTGTGCATTTACAATATTCATTGATTTTTGCCATTGAAAAACATCATGTTATTCATATACCAGAAATGTTTGAAGCTACTGACTGAATGAAAGGAGCTGGCATCTCACTCTCTTTGAATCTTCTTTATCATGCTAAGAGGAGCAGAAAAAGCAAAAAATTTCAGAATTGCACCTTGCAATGCGGAGAAATTACTGTTTGTGCATTTACAATATTCATTGATTTTTGCCATTGAAAAACATCATGTTATTCATATACCAGAAATGTTTGAAGCTACTGACTGAATGAAAGGAGCTGGCATCTCACTCTCTTTGAATCTTCTTTATCATGCTAAGAGGAGCAGGAAAAAGCAAAAAATTTCAGAATTGCACCTTGCAATGCGGAGAAATTACTGTTTGTGCATTTACAATATTCATTGATTTTTGCCATTGAAAACGTCCAGAAATGATTGAAGCTACTGACTGAATGAAAGGAGCTGGCATCTCACTCTCTTTGAATCTTCTTTATCATGCTAAGAGGAGCAGGAAAAAGCAAAAAATTTCAGAATTGCACCTTGCAATGCGGAGAAATTACTGTTTGTGCATTTACAATATTCATTGATTTTTGCCATTGAAAAACGTCCAGAAATGATTGAAGCTACTGACTGAATGAAAGGAGCTGGCATCTCACTCTCTTTGAATCTTCTTTATCATGCTAAGAGGAGCAGGAAAAAGCAAAAAATTTCAGAATTGCACCTTGCAATGCGGAGAAATTACTGTTTGTGCATTTACAATATTCATTGATTTTTGCCATTGAAAAACGTCCAGAAATGATTGAAGCTACTGACTGAATGAAAGGAGCTGGCATCTCACTCTCTTTGAATCTTCTTTATCATGCTAAGAGGAGCAGGAAAAAGCAAAAAATTTCAGAATTGCACCTTGCAATGCGGAGAAATTACTGTTTGTGCATTTACAATATTCATTGATTTTTGCCATTGAAAAACGTCCAGAAATGATTGAAGCTACTGACTGAATGAAAGGAGCTGGCATCTCACTCTCTTTGAATCTTCTTTATCATGCTAAGAGGAGCAGGAAAAAGCAAAAAATTTCAGAATTGCACCTTGCAATGCGGAGAAATTACTGTTTGTGCATTTACAATATTCATTGATTTTTGCCATTGAAAAACGTCCAGAAATGATTGAAGCTACTGACTGAATGAAGGAGCTGGCATCTCACTCTCTTTGAATCTTCTTTATCATGCTAAGAGGAGCAGGAAAAAGCAAAAAATTTCAGAATTGCACCTTGCAATGCGGAGAAATTACTGTTTGTGCATTTACATATTCATTGATTTTTGCCATTGAAAAACGTCAGAAATGATTGAAGCTACTGACTGAATGAAAGGAGCTGGCATCTCACTCTCTTTGAATCTTCTTTATCATGCTAAGAGGAGCAGGAAAAAGCAAAAATTTCAGAATTGCACCTTGCAATGCGGAGAAATTACTGTTTGTGCATTTACAATATTCATTGATTTTTGCCATTGAAAAACGTCCAGAAATGATTGAAGCTACTGACTGAATGAAAGGAGCTGGCATCTCACTCTCTTTGAATCTTCTTTATCATGCTAAGAGGAGCAGGAAAAGCAAAAAATTTCAGAATTGCACCTTGCAATGCGGAGAAATTACTGTTTGTGCATTTACAATATTCATTGATTTTTGCCATTGAAAAACGTCCAGAAATGATTGAAGCTACTGACTGAATGAAAGGAGCTGGCATCTCACTCTCTTTGAATCTTCTTTATCATGCTAAGAGGAGCAGGAAAAAGCAAAAATTCAGAATTGCACTTGCAATGCGGAGAAATTACTGTTTGTGCATTTACAATATTCATTGATTTTTGCCATTGAAAAACGTCCAGAAATGATTGAAGCTACTGACTGAATGAAAGGAGCTGGCATCTCACTCTCTATGAATCTTCTTTATCATGCTAAGAGGAGCAGGAAAAGCAAAAAATTTCAGAATTGCACCTTGCAATGCGGAGAAATTACTGTTTGTGCATTTACAATATCAGTGATTTTTGCCATTGAAAAATGTCCAGAAATGATTGAAGCTACTGACTGAATGAAAGGAGCTGGGCATCTCACTCTCTTTGAATCTTCTTTATCATGCTAAGAGGAGCAGGAAAAGCAAAAAATTTCCAGAATTGCACCTTTGCAATGCGGAGAAATTACTGTTTGTGCATTTTCAATATTCATTGATTTTTGCCCATTGAAAAAACATCATACATATACCAGAAATGATTGAAGCTACTGACTGAATGAAAGGAGCTGCATCTCACTCTCTTTGAATCTTCTTTATCATGCTAAGAGGAGCAGGAAAAGCAAAAAATTTCAGAATTGCACCTTGCAATGCGGAGAAATTACTGTTTGTGCATTTACAATATTCATTGATTTTTGCCATTGAAAAACGTACACAGCAAATGTTTGAAGCTACTGACTGAATGAAAGGAGCTGGCATCTCAATCTCTTTGAATCTTCTTTATCATGCTAAGAGGAGCAGAAAAAGCAAAAATTTCAGAATTGCACCTTGCAATGTGAAAAATTACTGTTTGTGCATATACAATTTCATTGATTTTTACCATTGAAAACGTTCCAGGAAATGATTGAAGCTACTGACTGAATGAAAGTAGCTGGCATCTCACTCTCTTTGAATCTCTTTACATCTAAGAGGAGCAGGAAAAAGCAAAAATTTCAGACTGCACCTTGCAATGCTGGAGAATTACTGTTTGTGCATTTACAATTCATGATTTTTGCCATTGAAAACATCATGTTACTACCAGAAATGATTGAAGCTACTGACTGAATGAAAGGAGCTGGCATCTCACTCTCTTTGAACTTCCTTTATCATGCTAAGAGGAGCAGAAAAAGCAAAAATTTCAGACTTGCACCTTGCAATGCGGAGAAATTACTGTTTGTGCATTTACAATATTCATTGATTTTTGCCATTGAAAAACATCATGTCCAGAAATGTGAAGCTACTGACTGAATGAAAGGAGCTGGCATCTCACTCTCTTTGAATCTTCTTTATCATGCTAAGAGGAGCAGGAAAAAGCAAAAATTTTCAGAATTGCACCTTGCAATGCGGAGAAATTACTGTTTGTGCATTTACAATATTCATTGATTTTTGCCATTGAAAAAACGTCCAGAAATGATTGAAGCTACTGACTGAATGAAAGTAGCTGGCATCTCACTCTCTTTGAATCTTCTTTATCATGCTAAGAGGAGCAGGAAAAAGCAAAAAATTTCAGATTGCACCTTGCAATGCGGAGAAATACTGTTTGTGCATTTACAATATTCATTGATTTTTGCCATTGAAAACATCATGTATTCATATACCAGAGAATGATTGAAGCTACTGACTGAATGAAAGGAGCTGGCATCTCACACTCTTTTGAATCTTCTTTATCATGCTCAGTGGAGACAGAAAAGCAAAAAATTTCAGACTTGCACCTTGCAATGCGGAGAAATTACAGTTTGTGCATTTACATATTCATGATTTTTGCCATTGAAAACATCAGTTATTCATATACCAGAAATGTTGAAGCTACTGACTGAATGAAAGAGCTGGCATCTCACTCTCTTTGAATCTTCTTTATCATGCTAAGAGGAGCAGGAAAAGCAAAAAATTCAGAATTGCACCTTGCAATGCGGAGAAATTTACTGTTTGTGCATTTACAATATTCATTGATTTTTGCCATTGAAAAACGTCCAGAAATGATTGAAGCTACTGACTGAATGAAAGGAGCTGCATCTCACTCTCTTTGAATCTTCTTTATCATGCTAAGGGAGCAGGAAAAAGCAAAAATTTCAGAAATTGCAACTTGCAATGGGAGAAATTACTGTTTGTGCATTTACAATATCCATTGCTTTTTTGCCATTGAAAACATCCAGAAATATTGAAGCTACAGACTGAATGAAAGGAGGTGGCATCTCACTCTCTTTGAATCTTCTTTATCATGCTAAGTGGGCAGGAAAAAGCAAAAAATTTCAGAATGCACCTTGCAATGGGAGAAATTACAGTTTGTGCATTTACATCATTATTTTGCCTTGAAAAGTCCAGAAATGATTGAAGCTACTGACTGAATGAAAGGAGCTGGCATTCACTCTCTTTGAATCTTCTTATCATGCTAAGAGGAGCAGGAAAAAGCAAAAATTTCAGAATTGCACCTTGCAATGCGGAGAAATACTGTTGTGCATTTACAATTTTCATTGATTGCCATTGAAAAACGTCCAGAAATGATTGAAGTACTGCTGAATGAAAGGAGCTGGCATCTCACTCTCTTTGAATCTTCTTTATCATGCTAAGAGGAGCAGGAAAAAGCAAATAATTTCAGAATTGCACCTGCAATGCGGAGAATTACAGTTTGTGCATTTACAATATTCATGATTTTTGCATTGAAACAACGTCCAGAAATGATTGAAGCCTACTGACTGAATGAAAGGAGCTGGCATCTCACTCTCTTTGAATCTTCTTTATCAGTAAGAGAGAGGAAAAGCAAAAATTAGAAGCACCTTGGCAATGCGAGAATTACTGTTTGTGCATTTACAATATATCATTGATATTGCCATTGAAAAACTATGTTATTCATATACCAGAAATGTTTGAAGATCCTGACTGAATGAAAGGACTGGCACTCACTCTCTTTGAATTTCTTATCATGCTAAGAGGAGCAGAAAAGCAAAAATTGCAGAATTGCCTTGCAATGCCGGAGAAATTACTGTTTGTGCATTACAATATTCGTTGATTTTTGCCATGAAAAACGTCCAGAAATGATTGAAGCTACTGACTGAATGAAAGGAGCTGGCATCTCACTCTCTTTGAAT
>NW_027366844.1:0-65178 GCF_046119375.1 Phyllobates terribilis | reverse complement strand
AAAGATATTGAACATATATCAAGGAAAGAGGTGCATATATGTTCACTACTAGTTGTATTATATAACTAAACCTCTCTTTTCTTATGGTTATGGTATAACATTTTCTCATGTATTATTTCCCAGTGGCTCACTAAAAATATGAGTAAGAAGGTGGAGAAGTTGATTACTGTTAGTGGACCTGGACTAATAGGTATGCTATAGCCTATACGCATACTGGCTTGAAGTTTTTGATTGTTTTGATTGGCTTTTATTCCCATTATTCTGTCTATTGGATGCAGACAAGGGATGTTCTGGTGTGTCTGCATTAAATGGCTCCTCAAATGTGGTCAATCCAGATGTCACCCAGATGTCAATTTATGATCCTGGGCAGAAATCTGGTATGTACTCGCATCTTGTGCATGCATGTAATTTCATAGGAGGGTAATCTAGTAAAAAAGTCTCCTTAATATGTGTGAAGTTTTTCTAAATGGACAATTTCAACTTAACGGAGGGAGTATTTATTTTTTAATTATTAGCTAAATGGCCAGCTTAATTTAACTGTAGGTTCTGTACATCTCACTAACCCCTCCATCACTAGTGGCGTTCCGGTTTCGGGGATTTCATCCTCTGGTGTTGGTGGAACCAATGCGTTCGATGGTATGCTGAAAGGAGCTCCTGCACTTGTTGCTTTTATAGCAAATCTACCCGCTGTACAAGGTAATTGTATGCCTTGCACGTTCTTTATAGTGTACTTCTGTTAAATCTTGTATGAATATACAGATTGCACCAAAATTTGCTTCGAAAATATGAAAATTACAGATCTGGCATGATAGAAACCCATGTTGTAAGAAATCTATGAATATAATACTAGAGCAACATGAAAAATAGCCTATCTTACTGTGTATTAAATGCAATTATATATTGTGGAAATTGGTAGGTCCTGCACCGGATGTGAATTTTGTACTTTCAATCTGCTTACAAAGCAATTTGCCTACCCAAACCCCAAAACCAAGCCATGGCAGCGAGCTTTCAGGTTCTTCAAAACCGCGTCCTGCTACAAGCGGCTCATCTGCAAGAAGTACGTTAGACCGACAATCTGGGAAGAGAAAATACCCACACCGTATGTTTACTTTCCTTTAAATAAGCATAGCCTTTTCTATATATCTCCTACTTTCCTTTAAATAAGCATAGCCTTTTCTATATCTTCAATAGTAAGTTAAAATAACATGCCTACTTTTTAGCATTAACTATTGTGCAACCCCAACAACAAAATGTTATAATTTTTTTTATGTTATACTATATAATGAAGAGTAGGTTAGTATTTTTTTTGGTTAATGTACAAATTTTAACCTGAATTACCAAACCTAACTAATTCTACAGAATCTCAATAGAAAATTACTTTATATTTTTAATGGTCAAGTTTAAATTTATTAGGCTAATATTTAAGTTTGAGGTGAAGTATTGAAAATTTATTGGATTTCAAAACCATGTTAATCATCTATAGTTCAATTATATTAATAAATGGCTCCAAATCTACATTATTCATTTTCTTTTTAAAAGAAATTGTCCTGCTTTTAGCCACCTCAAAACTAGCAAAATCGAATTCTGCGAAATCAAGGAATCTCCAAGAGTATGTTTTACCATTTTGCTATTTTTACCTTATCGGGTTGGTTTTTTCTATAGGCAAATGCTAGCTTACCTCTGGAGATAATATATAAGTCCTACTTTCATTCAAGTTGATAGATTTTCTATGACGTGTCATAAACATTTGTTTTGCAGGACAAGAAGAAGACGAGCCTTCGATTCAGAGCTTACCGCCTCCAAAAGACGTGTTCAAGTTAAGGCAAATGCGACGAGCAGCAGGAACGCGAACTGCTTCGGCTTCACAAACTGGATCTACTTCTTACGGAAGCGGCTTTTCTGGAGAGCATTCCGGTAGTACTGTTTGAATTTAGTTTCCCAATATTCTATCTGCTGATTTTCTTGTAAAAGTTGTACTCCATCAAAATAGAGTAGAAGATAATCTATAATATATGATCGTGAATAGAAAGATAATGGAGTAGATCGCACGCTAATGCACAAGAATCTCTGACAAAAAAAAAAAACAATGGAAGGAGATTACTCGATATTATTTGAGACGCAAGATTAAAGAATATAATCTGACAAGTTAAGGGATTACAGAGATTCAGTTAATTTCAAACATTGTTTTCCTTTTGTATGAAAGAAATGTTCAGTTTAAGTTCAGTTTAATAAGTGTTTTTCTATTCATGTTAATTCGTACTATATTGATGTGATTATTTTCATGTTCTTATTTTTATTGTATCGTCTGATTTGATTAGCCTGGCAATTAAATATCATCATTACTAGCACAAAATTTTAATAGGAAAACTCTTTAGTTGTGTCTAGTTTAGTTGCGGTCATAGTTAAAAGAGAAAATAATCCACATACTCAAAAACTCAAAATTGATAGACATCTATTAATTCGTCTCAAGGACTAAAATCTCTACATGATGACGGCTCATTTTGACTTTATATATTAAGTGGCAATGTATAGTACGTAGTATTGATTTGATTACGGTGCAAAGCGATGTGTGGTGAGTATTAATTTGTAACTAATAATTGCTTTTGTCTGTGTAAGCCACGTTACACGTGCATCTTCTATGAAGCTAGTGACTTTGAACAAAAAAAAGGTCATTCACAATTGACAGGCTAATGAAGTGTGTTTATATAACGGGCAAGGATTTTTCCCATTTTAGACGTTGGAATAGTATATTTTTACACGTCCATGTAAGTGTAATAATCAGTCACGTTGGTATTTAGATGAATGTAAATCCATTACCGAACATGCTTTCATATCATGTTAAATTTTATGGGTCCGAGGTGTATTTGATATGAGCACATTGGCTCGGTAGATCCAATGCATAAAGTCTATGAGATTTTATCTTAAAATTAATTGAATCCATATAATTATATAGTGGATAAATTTTCTCAATACGTTAAAGATAGTATATTTTTAGATGAACAAGAACCGAGGCAATGTTGCCTTAAAATAATGTCCGTTAACATCTAGCATATGTGAAAATAGACTCCTAAGTACTTGAAAGAACCTTCCTTGTGGCGATATCTCTGTCAAGTCATGCGCCTGCACCATTGTCCTCATTTCCCCGAAAACTGAATTGAATATACGTAATTAATGGTGTATTTTTGAGTCCAATTACCAAGCTCGGAGTACAAGTCTAACATTATTCCATAAAAAAACCAATCGATGATAAAAATGTAGCCAACCAATTTATATATAGTAGACTTATTTTCTCCAAAAATCCAATATAAAATACACATTGGACTCTTCTTCAACTTAATTTAAACCCTCTTGTCTTTTCAGCTAGAATGGTGTTAACCCTCGTCCCCAAAAGCTCCTGACCAACTTAATTTCAAGCTTCTTTCTCCAAAAGCTCTAAAATGGTGTTAACCTTTTTGTCTTTGTCATGGAGTTTTAACTTTCGGCCAAAAACGAATTTACAATTGTTTCAGCATAGAACGTCTGCTGCAAGTCATGTCATGGATACATAAAATAATATCGAATTAAAGTGTCTAAAAAAGTTTTTTCAAAAGTGTCTATCCTAGCTGATAAGAATGACAAATATCGAGTTAAAGTGTCTATATATGTTACTTTGTCAGAGCTATCAAACACTAAATAATTCGATTCTGATTTCTGCAGCACCCAAATACAATACCTTTTATAAACCTGCATTGTTACGAGTAAAAAAATAAGGGACGAAGAAATGATGAAGACTTTCAGCTATCCGAAAAGTCCTTACCGTGGTTTGACTACCCAACTAGATAATGTTCTTCAGATAGTAAAGGAGAAGACAGATACATGATATCCTTTTTCTTCCGAGAACGATCGAGAATAGATATATTATTGTTTTACATACGGTTAAGATTTAATATTGTTAAGATTTGATCTTTAGAGTTAATTAGTTTATCTTTTGATAAGAAGATATATCTTTGTAAACTCTATAAGTAGGAAGACGTTTCGGGTGCGGACTGATTTTCGGTGCGGACTGTGCGGACTGTGCACTTTTCAGCATATTATTGGTGCACTTCAAGTACATTATCAAGTGCACTTCTGGTGCACTTTTTCAGTGCACTTCTGGTGCACTTCTTGGTGTACTAAGGTGCACTACTGAGTGTATTGAGGCGCACTACTCAGTGTACTAAGGTACTCCCTCAATTGTGCTCTGATGCACTCCTCAGTAGTGCACTACCAGGTGCACTCTACGGTAGTACACTGGTGCACTTTGTAGTAGTGCACTGGTGCACTATCCAGTAATACAATGGTGCACTATAACAGTCCGCACAGTCCGCACCGAAAAACAGTCCGCACGCGATCAACCCTCCTATAAGTAGATCTCTCTACATTCAATAATATTCATTCAAGTTCTACACAATCTTATATGGTATCGGAGCAGTTCGATCCTGGCATAGCCTTCTAGGCTTTGGCCAAACCCAATACACAATTTTTTTTTATTCACCCACACTTGTTGCTACTGTAGTGATCCTCACAGACATAGCCACATCTATAAAAATGTTTGCTTTGTTCATGCTTCCGCTACAAGACTTCAACAAAATTCAAGATCGGCGTCGTCCGACTTCAACAAAACTCAAGATCGGCGTCGTCCGACTTCAACACAACTCAAGCTCGGTGTCGTCCGACTTCAACAACACTCAATATCGGCGTTGTCCGACTTCAACAAAACTCATTACCGGCTCCTATCGACTATAGAGCCATCATTGGGTCGCTGCAATATCTCAATCTTACACGTCCTCGATTTGATGTGATTGTCAACAAGCTTGGTCTTTCCCATCGGTCATCCAACTTGAAGGGCATATTGGAGAATAGATATATTATTGTTTTACATATTGTTAAGATTTGATATTGTTAAGATTTGATCTTTGAAGTTAATTAGTTTATCTTTTAATAAGAAGATATATCTTTGTAAACTCTATAAGTAGATATCTCTATTTAATAATATTCATTCAAGTTCTACGCAATCTTATAATATGCTGTTTTGTTTGGTATGATTACGACCGTAACCAAGATCATCTATCCCAAAATTTGTAGTCGAACGTATGGAATAGTAATCAATGGTGTAGTAATATAATTTGTAGAGCAGGTGATCTCACTGCTGTGTTCTTTTGGTAGGAACGACGGTGTTTGGTAACGGAATTGTAGTTTTTAAAAAGGGTTAGACCTACAACATAATTAATAAATCCTTTTTCGACGTTCAATTATGGTTTTCAATCTTTAACCATTTTAGTTTGATATCTACTCAGTGTTAAATGATGTTTGGAAATTAACATGAGAAAATCCCGCAACAAGCCTATTTTTATTAATCTTTTTCAAAACTAAACCCATTCCTTTTTTCATTTTTCATTTTTATTTATTAATCTCTTTCTTCCAGAACTGTCGCTGATCTAATCTAAGTCAATTCATGTTTTCTCATTCATTTAAGAGAACTCGAACTTCAATTATAACTTCAACTACCACCACCAACACACCACACCGGTGATTTTCAACGCTAGCACCCCCAGCACACCATGTCCACTACTACAAATCCCCATATTTGCGACGGAATTAGCGATGGAATACAATTCCGTCGCTGATTCCGTAACTTTGCGACGGGTTTAACGACGGTTGAAAAACCCGTCACTACATTCGTAACCCCGACGGTTAGCGACGGATTTCCGTCGCTAACCCGTCGCTACATTGGCGGGTGGAGATGGCGCGAAAGGTTACTAAATTGACGATACCATTAGCGACGGAAATCCGTTGCTAATGTTGAAATAAGTTAGGATTAATATAATGGGCGGTATATTAGGCGGCATATATCCCGCCCAATTAGCGACGGAAAATCCGTCGCTAATGGTATTGGCGTGACTTTTACCGCCACGACTATACGCGTTAGCGACGAATTTCCGTCGCTAACGCGTATATACCGCCAAAAATTTGGCGAAATATTGAATTAGGCGGTCTTTTATTTAGCGATGGGTTTAGCGACGGATTTTCCGTCGCTAAACCTTCGTCTTCTATAAATTAGCGCCGTGCCCCTTCACGCCCTATTTTCGTTCCGATTTCGCTCTGTTTCCGCCGTGCCCCTCCAAAATTCCGCCACTTTCCTCTGTTTCCTCCTCTTCTCTCCCTCCATCTCGTCCTCCTATCTCCCTCCATCTCATCCTCCTATCTCCCTCCATCTCATCCTCCCTATTTTCCGGCGCCCTAGCTGCAGTTTTCGGCGCCCCCAGTTGCCGCGCGCCCCGCCCACCGTCACGAGCCCGGAGCTCCGCCCAGTAGCCTTCTCGATCGCCTCCCAGTCGGACCGCTCAACGCCTAGAGGTTTTCTATTTTTTTTGTTTTATTGTCTTTCAATATGTAGATATAGTTTTTTAGAATTAAATTTTGTTATATTGTTTAGAATTGATATATAAATTGGTTAGAATTGTTTTCGGAATTTTATAAGATTTTATAGAATTTTTTAGAAATTATATAGATTTATTTATGAATTTTATAGAATTTGTTAGTAATTAGTTAAGATTTTTTATGAATTAAATAGAATTATATAGTATTTATAGAATTTATATATATATTTTAGGAATTATATAGGATTTTTTAGGGATTATATAGAATTTATGAATTATATAGGATTTTTAGAAATTATATAGAATTATTTATGAATTATATAGATTTACATAAAATTTTGTAGAAATTAAATATGATTTTTAGAATTATATAGAATTTTTTATGAATTATATAAAGTAATTTTTTTAGAACTATATACAATTTTTTAGAATTACTTAGAAATTATATAGATTTTTTAGGAATTATATATGATTTTTATTAGTATATAATTTTTTTATGAATTATATAAAGTAATTTTTTATAGAATTATATACAATTTTTTAGAATTATTTAGATATTATATAGATTTTTTAGGAATTATATATGATTTTTAGAATTATATAGATTTTTTATGAATTATATAAAGTATTTTTTATAGAATTATATACAATTTTTTAGAATCATTTAGAAATTATATAGATTTTTTTAAGAATTATGTAAAGGAATTTTTAGAAATTATAAATAATTTTTTATGATTTTTTTTAGTAATTTTAAGTAAGTAGATAGAATTATTTAGGAATTTTATAGAGTGTTATGGATCTAGAAATTTTATAGAATGATATAGAGTGTTATGGATCTAGGATTTTTATGGATTTAGAATATTATAGATATATAATTTTTGTGGATTTAGGAATATATATGATTGGTGGATTAAATATTAAATATTGTTTCAATATTAAAATATTAATATATAGAAAATTAAGAATTAGGATTAATCTTAATTCTTGGTGTACATGTAACACATGTAATACAATAAAGTAAATTAGAGATTGTGTTACTAGGATAATAAATGTGAGTAGATGGAATCGTTATCTAATAAAACGCGCTACAGAGATGAACCAAGACCGTGGTTGGATGTATCGGAGACTCACGGGGGGTTGCTAACTCCCGGCTTTCCTGAGAAAGTGACAGAGTTTATCCAGTTCGCCATAGATCATCCAACATGTATGAGTGAAGAAAAAAAAATTAAATGCCCCTATACTAAGTATGCATGTAGAAATAAAAGCTATCGCAATACCGAAGATGTAGAATATCATATTTTGAGGAATGACTTTGTGAAAGATTATCAAATATGGGTGTTTCATGGCGAGGGGACCGTGTTGAATCCCGGAGGACAACAGTATGATGTACCGGAGAATGATGTCGAGGGGTTTGGGTTCTCATCCGGGCATAGAATGATACATGATGTTGCTGGTCCAGAAGTGGTCTTCCATAAAAATGAGCCTCCGAATGCCGAATCACATAAATTTTTTGATATGATGCGAGCAGCGGAACAAGAAATATGGCCTGGTAACAACAAGCACTCCCCATTTTCTGCATCTGCTAAAATGATGGATATCAAGTGTCGTCATCAGAGTTCAATAAGGTTAACGGACAACATGTGCGAGTTCATACAAGAGCTGCTTCCTGAGGATAACAAGATGCCAACCAATTTTGCTAACATAAAGAAGTTGGTTAAGGGTTTGGGGTTGCTGGTTGAGGTCATTGACTGTTGTCGCCGAAACTGTATGCTTTATTGGGGGGAAGAAGATGCAGATAGAACGGAATGCAAAGTTTGTGGTGAACCGCGGTGGAAACATGTGACCCAAGGCAAATAAAAAAGAAGAAAGGCTAGAGTCCCATATCGGAAAATGTTTTATTTTCCAATAACTCCAAGGCTACAAAGATTGTATGCTTCGAAAGCAACAGTCCAACATATGACGTGGCACGCTGACCATCAGATGGTTGATGACAAGATGTGTCACCCGTCTGACTCTCCGGCGTGGAAACGTTTTAGTGAGATGCATTCCGATTTTGCCAAAGAAAGCAGAAATATCAGATTAGGCTTGTGTCCCGATGGGTTTCAGCCATTCAGCAACTTCGGACAACAATATTCATCATGGCCGGTCATCCTAACACCCTATAATCTCCCTCCTGGCATGTGCATGAAGGATGAGTTTATGTTTCTGACGGTTCTGGTCCGGGGTCCTAGAAATCCGAAGCAGCAAATGGACATATTCTTACAACCGCTGATTGCAGAGTTAAACCAGTTGTGGGAGTGTGAAGTCACAACATACGATGTTCATAAACGACAGAACTTCCAGCTGAAAGCGGCTCTTATGTGGACAATTAATGACTTCCATGCCTATTCTATGTTGTCTGGATGGAGCATTGTTGGTAGACAGACTTGCCCTTATTGCATGGAGGTGACAGATGCATTCACGCTGCCCAAGAGTGGTAAACAGTCGGGGTTTGATTGCTCTCGGAAGTTTTTGCCTTTGCGTCATCCATTTCGCAAAAATATCACTGATTTTCGTAAGGGCAGAGAAGAGTGCAAAAGGCTTAGGGGGTGAGAACTGGAGATGAAATGTTAGCTGAGCTGGATCGTTGGGGTTTAAGAAGTCATATGAACCTGGGTCGGAACATCATAATGCTTTACTGTCCAAAAAACATGGATGGAATAAGAAGAGCATATTTTGGGATTTGCCTTACTGGAGTACGAATGTTATTCGGCATAATTTAGATGTCATGCATATTGAGAAAAATGTGTTCAATAATGTGTTCAATATCGTGCTCAATCTCCCAGGAAAGACAAAAGACCATGAAAAATCCAGGGAAGAACTGAATGAAATATGTGATCGACCAGAGCTAGCTAAGGATGTTGTGATTGGGAAGTTTCTGAAGGCCAAGTACACATTGGACAAGGATTCAAAAAGATTCATGCTTGAGTGGATACAGAAGATAAAGTTTCTAGATGGGTACGCGTCCAACTTGTCCAGATGTGTCGATCCAAAAAATATGAAAATGCATGGGATGAAAAGTCATGATTGCCATTTATTTATGCAAAGACTTCTGCCAATCGCTCTTCGGGAGCTTTTACTTAAAGATGTGTGGGAGCCATTAACGGAGCTGAGTATCTTCTTCAAGGAGTTAACTTTGTGGATCGTGAAGTACTTAGTCTAACTAAAGATCAAATCTTTTGTGCGGAATATAGACTAAGAACAAGTAAACACTTCAATTCCAAAACGTTGGTTGATTTGGTTTCTCTTGAGACTTACAACAACTAGGAGAACACACAGTTCTTAGTTTCTCTCAACTCTCCTAGCTATTGCCTAAGCTCTAAATCAATATGAACTTTCTCTCTCTAGTTCGACAACCACTCTTTGATAAAAGAACTAAACTATTTATACTAAGGCATAATAACCGGAAACTAATTACCTAAAAGCAAGTGAATAATAATAAATAAAGTATTGAATCTAAACTAGCTAAATATAATGACAAAATAGCTTCAACTGTTAAGATCTCGAATCTGGAAAATCTCTTGGTGAATCAACTCTTTCCTTCTTTGGCTCTATTTTCTTCTTTAGCTTCAAGGGAGATTTCTTTCCATAAATACGCGCTCGGTCCCCTTGAGCGTCTTCGGTCCCTTTGAGTGCGCCCTCCTTGTGTAGCGCGTCACTTTGTGCAGCTCGATCCTTCTCTCTCAATTTTTGGTCCCCTTCAGTATCCTTCGGTTCCCTTGCTCCTAGTTAAGCGCCTTGAGCGCTAGTCTTCTCGCTGAACTCGCTCTTGTCTCTTCTCTTAAGCTCGTTTTTTTCCACGCTTTAGCTTCCTAAATAACTCAAAGGCCTATCGATTTCCTGCGATATCTCACTCAATACACATATTAGTTCATAAGACAGTTTGTTATCATTAAAACTAAGGCATTATCAGTTGTACAACCTAAGGGGCTAGTTCATACAACTAATAATTTCCTCCTTTTTAATGATGACAAACTTAGAATCCTGGCATAGATATATTATAGAGCTGAGATAAGAAGTAGATTTTAATTTCCCCCTTAATCAATGAACAAGTAATAAGCATCGCCCTTTAACTCCATGTGTTCTAGTTCCCCCTAAATTAAATAACTCTTATTCTTGTAATATTTCCCCTTTTGACATCATGTAAAAAGGAATGCACAATATTAATCAAGGGAAACTAAGTGTAGCACGTGCGTGCCTTCTAGAGGAATGAGTAAGTGATATAAAAGAAAACGCAATAAGTCTAGCCCTATCTCAGTACACACTAGAGCAAGCATATAAGTGAACCAAAAACTAGCAATTCATTTATAAAATTGAAGAGCACATAGATAAGCAGCCAAAAAGAGCAAAAATGACAAGAATTTTAGAGGAGCTTTGGATTTCTAAGGGGCCCTAAGGGAAATGAGACCACAGCTCCTGAATCATCGAGCTTGTTGCGAAAGACCCAACGAGTGCCTGTGATGGTGCGATTAGAGGGCTTAGGTATAAGGCACCAGACTTTGTTTCGATCGAATTCATGAAGCTCTTCTTGCATGGAAGCCACCCAATCTGGATAGAGGATGACTTCTTTGATATTCTTAGGCTCAGTGAGAGAGACGAAGGCGTTGAAGGCACAAAGGCTGGTTTCCTCAGTTGTTTCATCAAGTGCTTCAACAATTGTCTCTGGAGGAGCTAGTCGAGCTACACGAGAGCGAGTGTGAATCCTAGACGGGACTGGGGTGAGCATGTTTGTTGGAGGATGAGCACTTTGTTGTTGAAAAGCTCTAGTGGGAGGCTCTGTGTTCTGATTGTTGTCTGAGGTAGAAGGCCCTTTGTTATCACTGTCTGAGTCAGGGCCTGAGGGAACTGAGGCTATATATGGAGGGGCGAGTGGGTTTAAGGCTTTCTGAGGAGGTGCTTGATTGATGTCTGAAGGGGCTCCAAAGGAGGCTACTTATAGGAATGGATCGGAAGTGTTTGTCAAGGAAGTGAGAAAGGCGCTTTCATCAAACACTATTTGTATGCTCTCCTCGAAGGTTCTTGTTCTTTGGTTGAAGACCTTGTATGCTTTGCTTGCTGGGACATAGCCAAGAAAGATGGCTTCATCACTTCGTGCATCAAACTTGCCTAAATTATCTTTCCCATTGTTCAGCACGTAGCACTTGCATCCAAATACCCTAAAATGAGATATGCTTGGAGGATACCCCTTGATCAGCTCGTAGGGAGTCTTGCCTAGAGAAGGGCGTAGAAGAGCTCTGTAGGTGATGTAGCATGCAGTGTTCACCGCTTCAGCCCATAGAGAGAGAGTGACACCACTTTGAAGAAGCATGATGCGTGCCATCTCTACTAGCGTTTGATTCTTTCTTTCAACCACTCCGTTATGTTGTGGTGTCCTAGGGGCTGAGAAGTTGTGAGCAATTCCTCTTTCAACGCAGTAGCTCAGCATCTCTCCATTCTCAAATTCAGTTCCATGATTAGATCTTATAGAGTGCACCTTCAGAGATAAAGAATTCTCAAGTAGGGCGACCATCTCTATGAAGCGCGAGGAGGCTTGATCCTTGGAGCGCAGAATTAAAGTCCACGTGAACCTAGAGTAGTCATCAACGATCACAAATATATAGCATGCTCCACCAGGACTTTGAACGCGCATTGGACCACAGAGGTCCATGTGAAAGCTCAAGGGGCTTCTTTGTTGTGACGTTCTGCTTGGCTTTGAATGAGGTTCAGACTTGTTTCCCCTTAACACAATTAGCACAATGTGTCAAGTTGTCTATCTTGATGAGAGGTAGACCACGAACTAGCTCCTTTGCACGCAGCTTATGTAGAAGATGAAGATTTACGTGCTCTAGTCGTTGATGCCATAATTTTGTTTGATCTTCAATAGTAGCATGACAAAGGTGACCTTTTGGGATGAAGCCGGAGTCAAAGATGTAAGTGCTGTTGACTCACTTCCCCCTTAGGATGATCTCCCCAATGGCATTTCTCACAAGGCACTTCGAGGTAGTGAAGGTCACTTTGTTTGGTCCCTCGTCACAGAGTTGAGCTACGCTTAAGAGGTTGTAACAAAGGCTCTCCACAAAATTCACCATATGGATCTCTATCTTGTCATTTAGATGTACCTTCCCGTGTCCAGTGACTTCTCTATCTCTCTTGTCGCCAAACGATACGCTTCCACCGTTATATACTTGAAAACTTTGTAATCTTTCCTTGTCTCCAGTCATGTGACATGAGCAACCACTGTCTATGTACCATTTGCTCTCTCTGCTCAAGTTTTTCCTGTAAATAAGCAATCAAACTTTTGGAACCCATTGAAGCTCAACTTTTCTGGGTGGATTAGTTTTCTGGTTAGTATAAGGAGAAGTACTACGACCGAGCCTTTGGCCTTTAGATGAAGAGGCGGTCGCTAGGTAAGAAGCTTCATTCAAGCTACTCACTTTGCATGTAGCGCGAGTGGGTGACTTGTATGCCTTTTTACTTAGCAATTGCTTCTTCTTGCAAGAGTGTATAGTGTGCCCATTGTTACCACAGAACCTGCACCATTCGTTGTACTTCACATAACCATATTTGCCTTTCTAGGTCTAAAGGGCTTCCTATCCTTTATCTTAGGATCTATTGTGTTTGTGGAATTTCCTTGGACTTGGCTCACATACATCTTATGAGCCCTTTCCCCATGAAACCAATGATTGTCATTCCCTACTGGTTGTTCAAGTGCCTTAACCTTTTTCTCTAAGAATTCATTCTTGCTTCTACATGTTTGAAGGGCCTTGTCTAAGGTTTCAGCTTTTTCACTTAACTATATGGTGAGCTTTTCACTAGCACTTGAGCACTTGGAGGAGTCTACGTCATATCCTAATCCAGGTCTATCTTTTACAAAGATAGTTTGATTCACGATTTTCTCATTAACAGATTTAGTTAATTCAGTGATCTTAGTGAGTATTAGCCCTAAGTCGCTTTCTACCTTGAGTTCTAGGTCCTTTAACGATCCCCCTTGAGGTTGATTACCCTTGCATCCCTCACAAGATTTCGTCATCAGACTCAGTTCCCTAGATTTTACTAAGGCCTTCTCTTTCTCAGCTAGACTAGTGGATAGGTCAAGACATTCACTACGTAGTTTAGTAACTTCCTCTTCATATTCAGTGACTTGAGATTCTAAGGCTTCAATGTCCTCTAGTAGCCCCTTAATCATATTAATAAGGTCTTTCTTTTCAAGCATATTCAAGTGATTAGGAAAGGAGTCAGGAGTTTTTACCTCAAAGGTGAGAGCCTCTGCATTGGCCATGAGACATTTGCCTTGGAATCCTTCGTGAAGGTCAGCTTCATCATCTTCTTCTCCCCAAGCTGAGAAAAGTGCCTTCTTCTCAGTAGCCTCTACCTTTGGGTTAGTGCACGTCTTGGCTACATGGCCCTTCTCTTGGCAGTTATAGCAGGTATACTCCTTGAGATCGCGCTTGGCTGAAGATGATGCTTCACCTGGTCTAGCTCTCTTCTTGAACCATTTCTTAACCATCTTAGTCATAAGGGCGACTTCTGTATCATTGTCCTCGTCTTCTTCACCGTCATTGATGTCCATCTTTTCAAGCACTTTCGTGAGCTTCAGCGCTGTTCCAGTGGCTTCTTTTATCTTGAGTCCCTTTAGCGAATCAGCGTTCTCTTGGTCGAAGAACTTGCCAAACATGTCTACGACTGAAAGCTTCTTGTAATCTGGTGACATGAGTGCGATTCTTCGAGTGAGCTCGAATTTATCGCTCATAGCGTAGATGACAACCAGTGTCTGCTTAGGGGCTGGAATGGTTACACTAGAGGTCGTTAGCTTGTTGACCAGAATGGTGAAGCGCGATTGACAGGCTGACACGCTTTCCCCAGGGAGTTGTTTGAAGGATTGAAACTCCCTTTGAAGCGTGAACTTTCTGGTGTCCTTCTGATCTTCGCTTCCTTTGTGTATGGAGATGATAGCTTCCCACATGTCTTTGGCAGTTGGAATGCCAATGACCTTGTCAATGTCCGTGCAAGAGAGTCCACACAGAATCAGTTGTCGAGCTTTTGAATTCTTCTCCATCTTGGTGTAGTGCTCTGGTTTCCAATCCTCTCTATCCTTCAGTTCTGGAAGCTCTTCGTCGCCAAGTTCAATGATCTTCCAGCATTGGTAGTCTTGAGTTTGGATGAAAGTCGTGTGAACTCCCATCCACTAATCAAGTTCTCCTTCTCGAAGCCGGTGAGGTTTGTTGAGGGACATGTCGAGGTTGAACTCTGAGTTCTTCATTGTCGTAGTGGAATTGGATCCTGCTCTGATACCAATTGTGGATCGTGAAGTACTTAATCTAACTAAAGATCAAATCTTTTGTGCGGAATATAGACTAAGAACAAGTAAACACTTCAATTCCAAAACGTTGGTTGATTTGATTTCTCTTGAGACTTACAACAACTAGGAGAACACACAGTTCTTAGTTTCTCTCAACTCTCCTAGCTATTGCCTAAGCTCTAAATCAATATGAACTCTCTCTCTCTAGTTTGACAACCACTCTTTTGATAAAAGAACTAAACTATTTATACTAAGGCATAATCACCGGAAACTAATTACCTAAAAGCAAGTGAATAATAATAAATAAAGTATTAAATCTAAACTAGCTAAATATAATGACGAAATAGCTTCTACTGTTAAGATCTCGAATCTGGAAAATCTCTTGGCGAATCAACTCTTTCCTTCTTTAGCTCTATTTCCTTCTTTAGCTTCAAGGGAGATTTCTTTCCATAAATACGCGCTCGGTCCCCTTGAGCGTCTTCGGTCCCTTTGAGCGTGTCCTCCTTGTGTAGCGCGTCACTTTGTGCAGCTCGATCCTTCTCTCTCAATGTTTGGTCCCCTTCAGTATCCTTCGGGTCCCTTGCTCCTAGTTAAGCGCCTTGAGTTCTAGTCTTCTCGCTGAACTCGCTCTTGTCTCTTCCCTTAAGCTCGTTGTTTTCAACACTTTAGCTTCCTAAATAACTCAAAGGCCTATCGATTTCCTGCGATATCTCACTCAATACACATATTAGTTCATAAGGTAGTTTGTTATCATTAAAACTAAGACATTATCAGTTGTACGACCTAAGGGGCTAGTTCATACAACTAACAAACTTCCACCTCATTGACAGAAGAAGACATGCATCGTCTGGAGGGTGAAATCCCCAAAATACTTTGCAAGCTGGAACGTATTTTCCCGCCCAGTTTTTTCAACTCTATGGAGCATCTCCCCTTGCATCTACCTTACAAGGTGATGATGGCAGGACCAGTTCAATATCGATGGATGTATCCATTTGAAAGGTATTGGTCTTACAATTGACGTTTTCCCCTTCATTCTTTTATCTATTTATAACTCATAGATTCCAAAAACAGATATTTGGGGAAGTTGAAGAAAAAGGTCAGCAATAAAGGCACGGTGGAAGGAAGCATTAGCAGCGGATATTTGCAAGAAGAAATCGCGAAATTTGCATCGTTTTATTTCACTAAAGGTGATCCGCGGATACCCGAGCGGTTGAGAAGAAATGAAACTTGTGATATGGACGTCGATGACAATGTCGACCTACTTTCAATATTCAAACCAAAGGGAAGGCCGTTGCATGGTAGCACCCGTAGATATCTTGACGATGAAGAGATTATTGCTGCTAGGAACCTATGTTCTTCTGAACTGTACTGAAATTGAAGCCCACAGAAAGTAAGGGTTACGTTGTTATAAAGTGCTATCACATATCTACTCTACAACTATGATCTAATTTGGATGTTTTCCTTTGAAAGTGTTTTCGTGGCCGAGTTGCGCGAAAGGAACAATGATATAAGCGAGATAGAAATTGAGATGAGGTTTGAGAATGATTTCGCCTCTTGGTTCAAATCTCATGTAAGGACTTGTGAGATTTGTTTAAAATGATTTTTGCAAAGTGTTGGAACTCTTACAACTGTGTACTTGAACTACAGGTCAAAGATCCAACTGTTTGTACCAATCCCTTCATCATGAGCCTTGCAAAGGGACCGTGTAGAACAGTGGACACATATAAAGGGTACTACGTGAACGGCTACAAGTTCCTAACTCGAGAATACAAGCAAGACAAGCTGATGATGAATAACGGTGTTTGCGTTAGGGGAACACAATATGTCGAGGGCGAAAATGACTTTTATGGTGTGTTGACTGACATAATCGAGTTAGAGTATCCATCTCTACCAATAAAGAAGACCGTCATATTCAAATGTGAGTGGTTTGACCCCACAGATAGTGGCACACACTCTAACACTCGATACAACTTGGTGAAAGTCAATCATAGACGGAGATACAATAAGTATGAACTGTTCATCTTGGCAGAACAGGTCGACCAAGTTCAGTACTTGCCATATCCAAGCAAAAGACGGGATAAAGTAAATTGGTGGGCAGTTTGCAAGGTTAAGGCAAGGTCAGAGCTTGACATGCCAGAGACAGTGGTCCCGACCTTCCAAGACGACATCGAAGAAAATCCCCTAATCGTTGAAACAGATGAAGCTCCGACAAACTTGGTTGATCAGAATGAAGAAGCGGACGAAGATGCATTGCACGTTCCTCCCTTCGAAGATCCAGATGTTATCTTTTCATCATCCGACGACGAGGAAGAGGAAGGGGAAGGGGAAGGGGAAGAGGAAGACGAACTTTACTGAAGTAGATAGTTTGTTTGTTATATACAGATTGTTCATTAGTGTTTTGTACTTTTGACATAAATAATATATGGAAAAGTATGAGGTTCAAATAAATTTTATGGTGTAAAATGAAAACAAATAAAAATGCATGTCGGAGGTCCAAAAATGCATGTCAGAAGTCCAAAAATGCATGCCAATAAAAATGCGTGTCGGAGGCCCAAAAATGCATCCCTAATAAAAATACAAGTCAGAGGTCTTTTATGCATCTATATTTTACATGCATTTTTAACACATTAGCATGCACTTTTAGCACATAAGCGTGCATTTTTTGCACATAAGCATGCACTCTCAACACATAAACTTGCATTTTGATTAAAAATGAAAATGCATGTTTATGTGCAAAAAATGCATGCTTATGTGCAAAAAATGCATGCTTATGTGCAAACAGTGCATGCTAATGTGTTAAAACTGCATGTAAAATATACCTGCATAAAAGGGCCTCCGACATGCATTTTTATTTACATGCATTTTTGAGCTTCCAGCTTGCATTTTTATTGGCATGCATTTTTCGGCCTCCGACATGCATTTCCGGGCCTCCGACTTGCATTTTTTTGAAATGGTCGACGATCTTGATTAATTCTCATTTTACACCATAAGCGTTGTTTGTACCCGAACCGTATCCATAATATATTAAGTTATTAATTATGGTTGCATCTTTCCATTTTAATATATATTGTTGAAGAAATGAGAGGACAAGGATCTACCGGTGATTAGACGGGTTCCGGTTGTGGGCGCAACCATGGTCGAGGCCGAGGCCGAGGCCGTGGCCGTGATGGTCCCTCTTCTTCTACTCCACCGACACTGTTGGATGCCGGTGACAAAGTAGTTGTCCGTCTTGACGATACCGGGTTGTTTCTCCTTCCTTCCGGACCAGTCTCCCGTTCTATGCGGAGATCTTCCGGAAATCTTTCTTCCCTAACGGTAGAGCGTGGCGGTTTTTATCGACCGGAGAGGTTGACTACTACTGGGAAGAATTCAAGGTAATTATTTATCTATTAACTTCACAAATACATTAATGCACAAATGAAAGGTGTAACATGCATGTTTTTTATGCTTTTTAGAAAGAGTATACATGGGACGAACAGATAGGCGACGAGTACATTTATTGGGTCTTTTCAAGACATGCGGGGACCCGGTAAGTTGTAGATCACTATAGTTTGAAATAAATCATTAACTTACTTTGTAATTTTAATTTTGTTTCATAAGTACAAGGATATCATTCATACGATGAGGACGGCTGGGGTACCGCACCACTCAGTGAGTGCTGATGTTTAGGCCAACTGGAAGGCCCATTGGGACTCATAGTAAGAGAAGGCAAGGTCCCGCACTGCTCATGCCAATCGCATGAGCAAGCCTGGGGGTGAGGGCACCGGATTAGTGCGCCACACAGGAGGCTCCCGATCCTTCATGGGTCATTACAAGAGCCTGGTTTGACTCTTAACTTTATTTTTTCCATTCGTATAATGATATTTACTAATTTTCTGACATACTACTAATTCGTATTGTTTTTGGTTAGTCCAAGGAGCTCGGTCGTGCTTCGACGGCCCCCAAGCTCTATACCCACATGCACACGTCGAGGAAGGACAAGGAGAGGCCTGTTCCAGTAGACTCGAGGGCGAAGAAGATGACGGTATGTATTTTGTAAATTATAATTACGTTATGATACATTCATTAGTACCTAACTACACTATGTTTTCATCATTTATTGTAGGAAGCGCTCTCCCAGAAGATTGGTTCCTCGTCCCTTCCACCGACCGAAGAGGGTCAAGATGCGAGTATGGCTGACGTGGACCCTACGCAGGTCTATCTTGAGATGGAGGGCGTCAACAAGAATAACTGGGTGTACGGACTTGGTTCAGCGGCCGGTGCATACGTCGACACAAGACGCGGTCGGGCGGGTCAAGCTAGGCCATCTCACCTCAGTTCGTCCTCTCGGATGAGCCCACAAGATGTTCAGCGCCGGATGGAAGAGATGCATGCGCAGATGCAAACAGATATGCAAGAACAGATGCGACAAATGGAACAATGGATGCGAACGCAAGTGTATTCGGAAATGCAATCACAATTTCATGCGGATTTGCAGGAACGAATTGGCGATTTCGTACGAGATGAGGTGACCAGGATGAATGCGACCCTTCTGCCACAATATCATCCGCAACAACCGAGAGACGACGACGACGCCCCCGACCTGAGTAATTAGTCTTTTGTTGATTTGTATCTTTGTTTTTTGTTTTGTACGAAAGATGTTTGTAATAACAATTTCGGTTCAATTTATGATTTCTATATTTTATTACGATTGCTTTTATAATATTTTCAAAGTCAAAAGAAAAATCGAAAAATATGGCATATTAACGTAAACAAACATGTGAAACCGTAATTTCTAACGATAACCGGGGAAGAACTTTGGGAGGGATTTGCGACGGAAAACCGTCTCAGTTTTATGGGTTCAAAGATGCAGTAATAGCGACGGAATTCGGTCGTCAAAGACAAGTCCCTAGCATCACAATTAGCGACGAATAATAGTCGCAAAATCCGTCGCTACCATGTCCCTGGAGACCGTAATTTGCGACGGAAAACCGTCACAAAATCTGCCGCAATAGTTGGTCTCTGACTTCCACATTTTGACACGGTTTTCCGTCGCTAAATAGCGACGACCAATATATTCCGTCGCAAAAAACAGTTGGCGACCATTGTCGTTGTGACGGACGGTTGGCGATGGAATTCCGTCGCTAACATGTATTAGCGACGAAATTCTCTTCATTGGCGACGGAAAAATCCGTCGCCAATCATGTGTTTTGTAGTAGTGGTCGGCCAGAACAATTTACCACCAACACACCGCCTCGCCGATTAGCAGCGCAGCGTGCCGGTCACCACCACCACCATAACTGCCACATAACCACCGTCGTGTGGGGTGCCGACCACCATCCCGTTTCAACTTTGCCAGCGACCACTCCATTAATCGTGTCTTTACTTGAAATTAAAAACGTGAACTTTACGCCAAACATCAAGGTTTTGATAAATTAACAACAAGTGAACTTTACTTGGCTACCATGATTGTGATAAACCTGTATTTTACATGAACTTCTATGAATTTATGTAAATGAATGAATCAAATTTTAGCATAATTCTAATTTTATAACATACGAATTTATGTAACCTAATTCTAGCTATAACCCACGAATTTGTGTAACTTAAAATTTAGATTTCATGTAAACATAATTTTGTGTAGATTCTTTTTCGTGTAGGTTAATTTATTGTAAACTCTTCTATTTTCGTGTAAGAAGAGCTCCAAGTAGGATTTAATTCCAATTTTATGTAAACTTAATTTTGTGTAAACCTAATTTCGTGTAATTTATTGTAAACTCTCTTATTTTCGTGTAAGATGAATCTTGTGTAAACCCTAACCGACTCACCCTAGTTCCATGTAAACCTAATTTTGTTTAAATCTTTTTTCAAGTAAGTTAATTTGTTTTAAATTCTCCTATTTTCGTGTAAGCAGAGTAACAAGTAGGATTATTTATTGTAAAGTATTTAGATGCTTCGAGTTGGGTTATCAAGCACTGTCATCTTCAGTCTACAACAAACCAACAACTTTTACCAATTTCGCTTGAAGTACAATTTCAATTGTTGAATTTTACATACCAAATTGTTAGTTGAATTAATATATAACCACCTAGTTTATATTATTCTAGCATTATCACATATTTGTATGCAATTGAATTGAATAAATTTGTATAATATTATTTTTAATAATTATTGACAATTTTATATGTTAAAATCAAATCCTAACAAGTTTGTTAATAAAATTCTAACAACTTTTTAAGAAAATCAAATCCTAACAAGAATATCAATTAGAATCTTAAAACTATAATTTATATTTAGTGTAAAGGAATCTAGTGATTTTGTGTAAACAAAATATGATTTTGATAAACATAGATTTTACTATTATATAAAATAATTTTGTATGTTCTGATAGTACATTTAATATCTACGTAATAGTTATATAACAGTTATGGTTATAACATTTAGACTCAATAAGTTTGTGTAAGCTAGATTTTTTTTGTAAGCTAGAATGGTTAGCGACATTTAGCGTAACTTGCATATATGTGCATTATAAAACAATTTCTTGTGGACTAAATTTATGTATAGAATAACAACCCTATATAATTATAACAATTTCGTGTAGACCTCTTCTAGTTATATAAACAACGAATTTATGTAACTCTAATACTAGTTATAGCCTACAAATTTGTGTAATATTAAATTTAGATTCCATATAAGCATAATTTTGGGTAGATCTTTTTTCGTGTAAGTTAATTTATTGTAAACTCTCTTATTTTTGTGTATCCAGAGTTTCAAGTAGAGTTATTTACTGTAAACCCTAATTCCAATTTTGTGTAAACTCAATTTATATGAATCTAACTTTGTGTAGGTTAATTTATTGTGAACTCTCTTACTTTTGTGTAAGACGAATCTAATTTTGTGTAAATCCTAATCCTAATTCTATGTAAACCTAATTTTGTGTAAATCTTTTTCCGTGTAGGTTAATTTCTGGTAAACTCTCCTATTTCGTGTAATTCGAGTTTGAAGTAGACTTATTTGATGTAAGCCTCAACCCTAATTCAAATTTTGTGTAAACCTAATTTTATAGACTCCTACTTTTTGATGACGGTATTGTTGTAGGTTGTTGGGTGATATGGTGGCTTCTGGTGGTGGTTGGGATGAAGGTGGTCGAACTAGTGATGATCGACGTCATGGTAACCGGCATGGTAGTGACCAGTGGTAGATTATTGGGATGGTAATGTAAGGGAAACGGTGAGAGAAGCAGATACGTAGAACTTTTATAACTCTTTTTCTTCTTTTTATATTAATAATAATAAGTTTTTTGTCAAACAAGATGAATTTTTAATTAATTTTATAAAATATGAGAGGGGTCCTCTAATTTTTAATTTTGCTTTTTCCTTATTAATTTGCTCCATTTTTGTCTTCGTCCTCTCAGGCGACAATACTCGTAAAACTCTAATGCCTTCACCACTACAGATCAAAACAATGCGGGATTTGCATTTTAAAGCTACCATCAGATCAGTACGAGGATATTATCTTTAATTCCCCCTAATTTTTATATAAACTCGAAATGAAACAACCACAATTGCCGATATATATCCATCCGCAGAGCCGGTTCTGTGAGAGTGAGTGACTGACTACAGAGGTATTATGTCCCACCAGTGTTTTAAATATCCCGTCTAGGTCCCGCATAGACGCTAAACTATATGGATTTAGATGTGTATAAGCGGAATTGCAGGAAACGATTTCCTAACATCTAAACAAAGGATCTAGCATAAACCAATTGGATTAAGGTATAGAAGAAACAATACCTCATGCGTGAATTTCCGGATGAACGAGAAGATCGAGAGCCGCAAATGAAGCTCCTCTAGTTAGTCCACCCCGAGTAGAGAGATCTGGATTGCCTTCTTCTCCGATTGCTAGAACGAAGAATAAAAGGCTTGTCTTTTGAGAGAGAGAACTTTTTAGAGCTTTTCTTGTGTAGAAGATAATGAACTGATCTCTTTCTCAAAGAAAGATCAACCATATATATAATCCACCAATAGATATATTTAATCTTCTAATTAAATATATTTATATAGATTTACATATAAATTTATACTTATATTAATAATAACTCTTTATCATTAATAAGCTCTAAGTTATATCTTGTATAACTTTATATTATATACTTTATATAATCTCCCAAATATTGATCCAGTCCATATACTCTTATGGTGTGACCTTGTAGGACCCAATTATAATAGCAATGAATTTTATAACATAAAATCCATAAATCATAGTTGGCTTCTAGCAAAGCACTATGA
This sequence comes from Phyllobates terribilis, assembly GCF_046119375.1. NCBI lineage: Eukaryota > Metazoa > Chordata > Amphibia > Anura > Dendrobatidae > Phyllobates > Phyllobates terribilis. The sequence goes on along the minus strand of NW_027366844.1, from coordinate 42,199 downwards.
CTACCTAAAATAATCGGATTATAAATCTTCTATAAATATCCTATTTCATATTTAGTAATTGCACCTTTGATTAAAGGACACAATTCCTTCAATCTCCCACTTGTCCTTAAAACGAGTGTGCAATGTTAAAATTCCTTTGTCACTTAATGTCTTATTTGACTATATGATGAAACTCATCTTTTCCGCCAAATATGTTTCTTGAACTCTTGAGATCGAACTGTCAATACAGATGATTATTAATAATCCATCTGAGCATGGCCATGCGTTTTTCACAGTTCTTACTCTTCAAGTGGCCGAGACACCATTCCTTTCCAAATGTATCATGGTATACACGGAATAGGAGGACATATTCAATCTTGTAAAACTATAGCTCCCACTCAACTTTTGGCAATCCCAATCACTACTTTTATAACTGCCTGTTACGGTCAGCGTTTAGCAGCGTCAAAGACATACCAACAGCCAAACGAAGACTATATTGTACTCATGTCTAAGGAACTCACTAATCATGAATAATCTTAGAACTTTGTAATAATGTCCCACAGAATCCTAAGAACGGTCTGCCCAATATGTATCACCATACACATCTATGTAATTGATTAGACATCTCTGTGTCCCTACAACACATAAAACCTGGTGTTGTCAATCAATCTCACAATATGGTCTCAAAATAAGCCATTTGTATCCAAATTAATGAATAAGACCACGGACAATTTAATAATTTTGTAATTTCAGTTCACTTAATGGGGCTTCATCCACCAAAACAGTTTTGATGGACCCATTTGTTAACTAAAAAACTATTTGGATACTTTATTCAACTCCAAGTAATTAAATAATAATATGAAAATCATATATATGAATCAAGCATAAGTGTTTGTAATAACGATAAACAAGTTTTATCAAAAACAAATATTTCAAAACAATTCTCCAATGTGTTGGAGCCCTTTGGCCCGAGTGTGACTCTCATGCTTGGGCCTAGGCATGGGCTTGGTTAATGGATCTGCAATGTTGTCATCTGTGTGCACTTTGCACATCCTCACATCACCTCTATCAACATAGTGTCTGATCATGTGATACTTCCATATGACATGTCTGGATCTAGAACTAGAGCTAGGTTCCTTGGCTTGAGCAATGGCGCCATTGTTATCACAATAGACGTCAATAGCTCTAGAAATGCTAGGAACGACACCAAGCTCAACTATAAACTGTCTAATCCCAGACAGCCTCCTTAGCTGCTTCACTAGCAGCAATGTACTCTGCTTCCGTTGTAGAATCTGCTATTGTCCCTTGCTTTGAGCTTTTCCAGCTGACGGCTCCTCCATTCAAAATGAAGACGTACCCTGACTGAGATTCAAAATCATCTCTGTCTGTCTGGAAACTCGCATCAGTATAGCCCTTGACGATTAACTCGTCATCACCTCCATACACCAAAACGTCATCCTTAGTCCTTCTTAAGTACTTTAAAATGTTCTTGGCCGCACACCAATGTGCCTCTCCAGGGTTTGATTGGTATCTGCTGCACATACTCAAAGCGTGCGCAACATCTGGGCGAGTACATGTCATAGCATACATGATGGATCCTATGGCTGAAGCATAAGGAATCTTACTCATTCTCTCAGTTTCACCAAGTGTTTTAGGACACTGGCTTTTGCTGAGATGTAAGCCATGTTGCATAGGAAGAAATCCTTTCTTGGAATTCATCATATTGAATCTAGCAAGGATTTTATCTATATAAGTTCCTTGACTTAGACCAATAAGTCTCCTAGATCTATCTCTATAGATCTTTATGCCTAATATGTACTCTGCCTCTCCTAGATCTTTCATTGAAAAATTCTTCTTAAGCCATTCCTTAACTGTCTCCAGCATAGGAATATCATTTCCAATGAGTAATATGTCATCCACATATAGAACTAGGAAGACCACTTTGCTCCCACTAAACTTCTTGTAAACACAAGGCTCTTCTTCTCATCTGATGAAATCAAACTTTTTGACTACTTCATCAAAACGAAGGTTCCAACTCCTAGATGCTTGCTTAAGTCCATAGATAGACTTCTTAAGCTTGCATACTTTCCTAGGATTCTTAGGATCCTCAAAACCTTCTGGTTGCATCATGTATACATTCTCTTCTAAATTTCCATTTAGAAAAGCGGTTTTGACATCCATTTGCCATATCTCATAGTCATAATAAGCGGCAATAGCTAGGATTATCCTAATGGACCTGATCATTACGACCGGTGAGAATGTTTCACCATAGTCAATACCATGAACTTGTCTAAATCCTTTGGCAACTAATCTCGTCTTATAAACAGAAACATTTCCATCCTTGTCTGTCTTAATCTTAAAGACCCATTTGCATCCAATGGGTTTCACCCCATCAGGCAAATCTATCAAGTCCCATACTTGATTTTCAGACATGGAGTCCATTTCGGATTTCATGGCTGCAAGCCATTTTTTGGAGCTGGTGTCCGCCATAGCTTGTTTATAGGTAGCAAGCTCATCATTCTCTAAAAATAGAATATCAATGTTAGCAGTCGGGACGAAATCCTCATGTCGTCTAGGTCGCCTCCTTAGCCTGTCTGATCTCCAAAGTGGTCCTACAGCCGGAGAGACTTCAGCAGGAGGATTGACCACATCAGTATGTGGTACCTCAGTTGCTTCATCTGCTTGAGGAATTACATCTTGATTTTGGATAGTTTCACCTTCAGAAGGTAATATTCCAAAATCAAGTTCCTCTATGACATCTTCTATGTTCTCTTGTTGTAGAGTTTGTTGCTCAGCTTGAATCTCATCAAGCTGGACATTTCTCCCACTTGACTTCTTGGAAAAGAAATCCTTTTACAAAAAGGCACCATCCCGAGCAACAAACACTTTATTCTCAACGGGATTGTAGAAATAATAACCCCTCGTTTCCTTGGGGTGACCTATAAAAAAGCATTTGTCTGATTTAGGTGCGAGCTTATCAGATAGTAAACGCTTTACGTAAGTCTCGCATCCCCAGACTTTCATAAATGACAAGCTGGGAGGCTTCCCAAACCATATCTCATGTGGTGTCTTGTCAACTGATCGTGACGGAGTCATGTTTAGTGTGAACGCAGCAGTAGTGAGGGCATAACCCCAGAAGGATGTCGGAAGATCAGCAAAACTCATCATGGATCGGACCATGTCTAACAATGTCCTGTTTCTCCTTTCAGACACACCATTCAGTTGTGGTGTACCTGGTGGAGTGAGTTGTGTTATTATGCCACAACTCCTCCAATGATGGTCGAATTCTTGGCTCAGATATTCACCCCCTCGATCTGATCGAAGTTTCTTTATCTTCTTGCCAGTTTGTGTTTCAACTTCATTTTGAAATTCTTTGAACTTTTCAAAAGATTCAGATTTATGTTTCATTAGATAGATATACCCATATCTACTAAAGTCATCAGTAAATGTAATGAAGTATCGATAGCCTCTCCTAGCTTCTATGCTCATAGGTCCACAAACATCAGTATGTATGAGAGCCAATAGCTCAGTAGTTCTTTCACTTGTACCAGTGAAAGGTGACCTTGTCATCTTCCCCATTAGGCATGATTCACATGTTTCAAAAGATTCAAAATCAAATGATTTCAGACGACCAACACGTTGGAGTTCTTTCATGCGTTTGATGCTAATGTGGCCCAAGCGACAATGCCATAGGTTGGCTTCACTTATATTATTTGACTTTTGCCTTTTTGTAACAGCGTTATATACTTCAGATTTGAGCTCTAATATGTATAGTCCAGTACTATTCTCACTGGCATGAGCGTAGAAAATATCATTCTTGTAAATGTCAAAACCATTATCAACAATAATAAGTTCATAGCCCTCATGGCGCAAAGCTGAAAATGAAATCAAATTTCTAGAAATTGAAGGAACAAAATAAGAATTATTAAGTTCTAAAACTAATCCAAAAGGTAGAGGTAGACTATAATCTCCGGTTTCTATTGCAGCAACTGCTGCTCCATTTCCAACGCGGAAATCTATCTCTCCTCTCTGCAACCGTCTCCTATTTCGCAGTCCATGCACATTCGAAATAATGTGAGAACCACAACCGGTATCTAATACCCAATAATTGGAGCTAGTTGATAAGATTTCAATAACGTATATGGACTTGAGGGTCTCATACCTCTCAATCCTTGCTTGCTCTTTGAAAAGATCTATAAGATTTTTCATTATCGTGTATGCATCCTGATCTTCAAACCTCTGTTGAAGACCAGGCTCCATAGCTGCAAGCATGAGGCAAGTTACACCTCTTGACCTTTCGCAAATGTTCTTGTAATTGGCCTTTTCCTCATCAGATGAGGGGTCAGACAATTCAGGAATGGGTTTGCTTAAGACATTCTCTTGTTGCTCAGACTTGAGAACAATTCTTAGTTGCCTTTCCCAATCGAGGAAATTGGCGTCGTTCAGCCTGTTTTTCTCAACTATTGAGCGTAGTGTGAATTTGAGGTTTTCACTGGACATAGTGACTACAAAACAGAAATTGAAAAAAAAAACATGCAGATAAATTATGCTTGAAATGCAAGAACTTAAATCATAAAAGGTTTTAAAACTATGTTATTGCACATTCTACTCAATTTAATTTGTCCCTTGTGAGTAAAATGATTCCAAGATCCTATTTTAGATGAAACTCGAGCGTACTAAGGCACTTCCCCAAGTCTCATGTAAGCAAGGTAAGTAACTTTTTACTAATTATAACTCCTTATAATTCTTGGTTGATGGCCACATATAATGTTAAGCGCATCCTATGCCTCAAGATCCAAAACTGAGTCTTTTGGTCTCTTGTTGAGTCAAACCACATCAAGGCAGCATGCCACTATTAGACATACCCGCACTAGCCAAATGGTCAAAGAAGGACACCTTGCTAAGGCAAAAACTATCCAACAAATCCCAAAGGCCTCGTGGTTATGACATGGAAAGGCAATCTCAATATTCTTTTAAGGGACTAAGCATGCAATGATTGTCTATCTATAAGTGAACATAATGACATAAACAGACAAACAAACATGCAAAGCAAGAGATTATAAGACATTCACACAATGCAATAATAGAAGTTGGTTCCTAGTATGGCCTCTAAAAGATCTAATCTTCGAAAGTCTTGATATCTTGGATCACCATCCTTCAAGCCTCATAGGATCTTCGTCTTCTTGTATTACATAAATTTTGAAATAAAATATTCTTGCATAAATTTAAATTACAAAAAATATATAACGATACGCAGATCGTGTACAAGAAAAACATAACGTTACACAGATCGTATTTATCTATCCTAATTTGGGTCATACTAGTCACCGCATGCAATAATATCATGATATAAAACAAGCATGCAATTATAACATATATTATATTATATAAATGGGAGATGCTCTTTATCCAAATAAAAAGCATAAATAATTAATCATATTAACTATTTAAAATTAGAAACGATTTCTCATTATTTCAATTCAATAAAGATCGGAATAAAATTAATATCTAATATTAATTATTAATTTGCCAAAGATAGAATCTAATATTCTTAGATAAAATTTAATTATATTAATTCAAAATTAATCAAATAAGATCTATATCTTATAAATAATTAAATGTTTATTTATCAAATTAAATCTGATTTATTGGATAAATAATATCTATAAAAATCTAAATTTTAAATTATATTTCAAGATCAATATACAAGAAATATAAAAATATATATATAAATAAAATAAAAGGTGTGAACAGTGCTCAGAACAGAGGTTGTCTTCTTCGTTCTTCGTTGCAGCCGCCGCCGGACTCAAATTCCCGCAGCCGCACTTCACTGCCCGCCCAGACACAATTCTCGCAGTTACCATCACCGATCCGAAGGACTGCTTAGTCTGCGCCATGGCCAGTTCGACCAGATTTGTCTCGTCTAGCCCTAAGTGAGGACTCGCCGGAGTGATTCCACCCATACCTGGTGTCGTCGCAGACGTATGGTTCTGGTGGTGTGTCCTCCGTGGTGACGTCCCCAGATCCGGCCTATGTGCAACCATTGCAGCCGGTATGTGCCTCGCCCACCTCGACCATGCCCAGATCTCCGATCTCTAGGGTTTGTCTGCCCAGATTCGGTGGTGTGGTCGCCAGATGGCCTCTGTGCTCAACTTCGGCGAAGCAAGACCATGGGGTGGTTCGCAACAACCGGTCCACACCCCGCCCATTCAAGACGAATCGATTGCCCAGATGCAGCTTCGGTGCAAATACTGCAGTCGGAGCCGCCGAATCCAAATCCGATTGTTCTCAGACACAATTACCAAAAGCTTGCGATTTTTTTTTAATTATTTGAAAAGCAAATCCCGTAACACTTACGGATATAAGCCTTTAAAACCAAGCTCTTTTGATTCATATTGAAATTAAAATAAGTAGAATAAAATCCTTAGACAAATTAATTAAAGTTCAGATCTTTAACTTTGAAATTGAAATAATCATCAACATACATCAAAATTTTGAACCAATCAATTTATGCAAGAGGCTCTGATACCACTGTAGGGATTTAGATGCGTATAAGCGGAATTGTAGGAAACGATTTCCTAACATCTAAACAAAGGATCTAGCATAAACCAATTGGATTAAGGTATAGAAGAAACAATACCTCTTGATGCGTGAATTTCCGGATGAACGAGAAGATCGAGAGCCGCAAATGAAGCTCCTCTAGTTAGTCCACCCCGAGTAGAGAGATCTGGATCGTCTTTTTCTCCGATTGCTAGAACAAAGAATAAAAGGCTTGTCTTTTGAGAGAGAGAACTTTTAGAGCTTTTCTTGTGTAGAAGATAATGAACTGATCTCTTTCTCAAAGAAAGATCAACCATATATATAATCCACCAATAGATATATTTAATCTTCTAATTAAATATATTTATATAGATTTACATATAAATTTATACTTATATTAATAATAACTCTTTATCATTAATAAGCTCTAAGTTATATCTTGTATAACTTTATATTATATACTTTATATAATCTACCAAACGTTGATCCAGTCCATATACTCTTATGGTGTGACCTCGTAGGACCCAATTATAATAGCAATGAATTTTATAACATAAAATCCATAAATCATAGTTGGCTTCTAGCAAAGCACTATGACTACCTAAAATAATCGAATTATAAATCTTCTATAAATATCCTATTTCATATTTAGTAATTGCACCTTTGATTAAAGGACACAATTCTTCATAAACGGCACCCTAACATTGCGACTAGTTCTAGGCGTTTTCAGCTAGGCGGTGAGAAAAAATCGTCCGCCTAGACCTGTCTAGGCCCCGCCTAGTACTCGCCTAGACCCCGCCTAGGCGCGCTTTTTAGAACACTGGACAAAACAGATGATGTAGATAAAGATAGTGATGAGTTTGAGCTTGATGAGTCAGACAAGGAGCAAGAAGTTAATGTTCATGTTGAGGAGGACAACGAGAATGAATAGATGAAGGATTAGATTATATTTCTATTTCATTAAGTTGATATCTGCGTGGAAAACTGTAAGATTTTTTCTTGTTGTAGTCTCGTAGATCTTCTTTATCAAAAATGCTATAAAGTCTTTAGATGATTAATTAGCAAATTATATAGTTATATTAAAAATAAATAGTTAAATTATGAATTATTATGAAAACTATAAATTAATATATTTTTATTTAGCTTTTCATATAATAAAATTGTACTAAAATATAAAAATAAGTGTTGTAATATAGACCCGTCTAGGTCCCGCCTAGACACCTAGGCGCTAGTCCCCCTCATTGCCTAGCACTCGCCTAACGTTTTTTAGAACACTGTGTCCCACTTTGAAGGTTATCAAAACTTTAATGGAAGCTTCAATAATAGCTTTTAATATTTTGTTTATAATTTAATATATTTTAGTTTATTAGACAATGTCATTTTATTATCTTATCTTTTGTTTAGAAAAGAATGCCATTCTAGATTTTTAAGTAGTGAGTTACGAGGTTATCAATAAAAAATAATTTTTTTACACCTTCTATATATATATATTATGGTTAATAATTGGTTAAAAATGAGATAATTTATAAATTTTAAAAATATACAATAATTATTAAATTTCTAATATTTAAGTAAATATAGGTATCATTTATTCATTGCCTCATGATTAGCTCCTAAGTCTATAGCCCATGGTGGGTCTTAATTTGATGTCACCTCATCTCCCTCAGGATCTATACGTTTAAAGAACGTCCCGACTATCTGTCGCAAAGTGCTTTTGCTAACCCTCCGCACACGAAAACGTCACGATGGGCAATGCACATGGCGTGACGATGGAAGAACAAATGGCCGTGACGGCAGAGGCGAACAGTGGCGTGACGCTGGACAAAGCAGAAGGCGTCACGTCGTAAATTTTTAACCGATGTCGTGACGACGTTGGCGAGATACAACGTGACGGCAAAGTTTATAATAGGCGTGACGGTATGGTCTTTTATTGATAGGAGGGTTTTTGATGTTCGTAAGTATTTTTATTAGTTGTAAATGGTTATTTAAGCCTTTTTATGCTATTTTTGACAAGAAAATCACATTAAATGATAGTGTTAGGCTAGGTGGGTCTGTAAGGGTGTTCGGAAGGATGAAAACGTACTTGTATTGAATGAAAGAGATGTATTAGGTGGTTTTAACAATGTTGTGTGATATGTAATGACCTATATTGAGATCTTGTGACATTAAGTGACACTTGAATTCATCCCCGTACTAATGTCTACTTTGTAACAGCTAGTGTCCTCATGTTTCCAATATTTTGTAGTTTAATGGTAAGAGAGTATGAAGTTGGAAGCATTGCTACTAGTTGTGCATGAATAAAATAGCACAACAAGCCACAACTTTATTTAATGTGTACAAGAAAATAGTCCAACAATGCATAAATTCAATGTCAACAGCCCATGAAGACACATCATAGTGAACATGAAAATCACCCCTTAAATGGGTCATGTATGTGAAATTTGTGTTATAGCCCAATGTCTTGGTCGTCACGTCCGGGGTGACGCCGAACGTCACGCTATAACACACCCATGTCGTCACGCCAGGGAATGTTTCCATCGTCACGCGCCGCAAGCTAGACTGAAAAGCCAGAAGTAGGCTGTCGTATCAAGCCCATGCCTCTGTAATTATGTCTCCAACTCAATGGTGCAACGACATGACCGGCACCTGCAACATTTGAACCATTTTCATCCACAAAAATAGCTTCATGTTCTTCTATTTAAACCCCTACACCTCACCATCTTCATTCACCAAATCACTCACAACATTTCTCTCCATTCTAACAAAATGAAGAGGTTTTTCTTATCAAAGTTTAAGAAAATGAGTATTGAGAGAGTAAAACATCAAGAGGGTGACGAACGTAGTCATTATGAGCATGATGAACGGATGGATCGAGGGGGGGATCCAAACACATCATACTTACATGGAGATTACAATAATGAGGTTCGTTAGCATATATGTTTACTCTTGTAGAGGTTAGTTAGCATATATGTTTACTCTTGTAGAGGTTAGTTAGCATATATGTTTACTCTTGTAGAGGTGCAGTAGTGTTGAGCATGATGAACGTATGTTGCATTATGTCGTAGTAGTATGATTTATTTATTCATTTTGGTTCCATAATTTTACGATTTATTTCATCATTAGGCCCTACATTTAGTTAGCATATGATCTATTTCATCATTAAGCACTACAGTTAGTTAGCATATATGTCTACCTATTACGTTGTGTTGCACCTTGTTATGTTATGTTGCATTTAGTTGTATATGTTGCACCTTGTTATGGTATGTTGTTCAAGGTGATTCACATTTAGTTCTACGAGCTCACTTTTGGTACATCTATTGTTGTAACGTATAGATTACACGAGACACATACGACAATAGCTCATCATTCTACCACGGAGAGCAAATTCCTTCTCATGGCTATGTTCCTGATTCATATGAAAGCCTGGATCGAATACAGGTCCCAACCATGTACTATGACGGCCTACAACCTCAAGTGCCATATCAAGTGCCCTACTCGGACTACACAAACGTGTCACAGAGACGGAATGAGTCCTTACTCGATTGCCCAATTCCGAAATTCAGTCTTGGCTTGACGGACGACGAAGATAGCCCCCCAAGGATGAGTTGTCCGGCAAGGTTTGCAAGCCAGAGTAGCATGGAACAAGGTCCTGAATTTTGGGGATGGGCACCCCTATACACTCTACCCAAGTTCGAGAACGTGGCCACACCTGAACCAATAACTTCAAAGGACTACAGTGAGTACTTTGTTACAGATCAGGTCTTCAACAAAAGAGATGAAATAATTGAATGGGCTAAGGGGGGAGGCGAAGAAGCTCAACTTCGTGCTCGTCAACTACAGGGTTGATAGCGGAACTAATGGTAGAAGGTCTGTGACATGGTTAGCGTGCCAGAGGAGAGGTAAGAGCACGCCAACCAAATCCCCCAGCGAGAAGATAAGGACTAGAGTGAGACAGTGCAACTGTCCGTTCCTCTTGCAAGTATTTGAGGAACCGCTGGAACATTGTTGTGCGCAAGGGAACGCACAATCATGTCATAAGCGACAACCTGCACGGAAACGCGTACGCTGGTCGTCCCACAAAGGAAGAGTTGAAGGTGATTAGAGAGATGGCTGAAGTACATGTACAACGAGGCACGTACTGGGGATGTTGTCCAGCCCAGACAATGTGACGAGCATCAAGCAAATTTATAACATAAATCAGAAGTTCAGGAGGGAAGGAATGGAAGGACGTACCGTCGTGCAAGAGTTCTTCAAAAAGTGTAAAGAGAACGAGTATTATGTTGAGTACACGTCTGACCCGGAAACAAACAAGATAAAAGACATTTTCTTTGCAAGCCCGAATGGAATAAGGCTACTAAGGGCATTCCCGTACGTTATCTTGTTGGACTCAACTTACTCCACTAATGTGTAAGTCCATCTCCCCGGATTCATGTTTTGTATCGTGTGAGTTTGTTCTATGTTGTTAAGAACTTCCCTTTTATGTACAGGTACGACAGTCCCTTCCTGGAGATTGTAGATATCACATCAACGTGGAAGAACTTCAACATCGCCGGAGCATTCCTTGCCCGCGAGGAGACCGAGAACTAAACATGGGCCATAGAGCAACTTGCAAAGTTGTTCTACAAAGTGAAACAACAACCGACATGTGTAGTGGCGGACCGGGATGCGGCGTTGGTGAAGCCAGTTTACCGTATGTTTCCACACGCGAAGTTCTTGCTATGCAGGCTTCACGTCCAACGGAACATCGAGCTGTTTGCACGTAAGTTGACCGACAAGGCCAGGGCGACCAGAGTATCTAACGCATACAGGGATCTATTCTATTGCACTAGCGAGGAGGACTACAATGCGAAGAGCGAAAAACTTTTTCACAACTGGCGTGGTCTTCAGAAATTGCATGCATACGCGCACCAAACCTGGTTCAAGCCTCATAAGGAGAAGCTTGTCGCAGCATGGACAGACGACGCATTCACGCTGGGGGACACAACAAACAGGTAAAACTACCTTAACGTTTTCTTCTACATCTGATGCATGTGACGTATAGTATAACCAAACATCCCTCGTTAATGAAACCAGGGTTGAAGGAGCACATTCTGTCTTGAAGAAATACTTGTCCGGCCCGAACGGAAACCTGTCAACCATCTTCGCAGAGTACCACATGTTGTTGAGGAATCAGGTTCGTGAGATTAAGGGCAGCCCGAACATGAGTTTAGAAACCCAATTCAGGCTTATAGATGGACCGCACATCTTCAACCTGTTGCACTACAAGGTTTCAGCACCGGGCTTCAACCGACTAATGGACGAGTACAAGAACGGCCAGTTCATGAACCCGGAGCCGTACTGCAAATGCGTCAACATGACTAGGGACGGTCTCCCCTGCTATCACGTCATAGGAACCTATGTGCACGCCGGTCAGGCATTACCGGAGGAGGAGATTCATAAATTTTGGAGAACACTTTCCATATCGGATGTGCCAGATGTCGTCGATGACGAGAAGATAAAGAGGAAGGTAAACAGGTCGTTGATGGACGACTTTGCAGGAGAGGAGTTCGATAATTTGACCGTGGATGTTCAGCTGAAGGCGGTCAGAATGTTGAACAAGCTAATGCGCCCAGAAGAGACGAAGCTTGATGAGCCCTCAAACTTCAAACACAAGGGCAGGCCGGTGGGTGCACTTAACAAGAGACTACCCTGTGCGTGGGAGAGCTCCGAGGTTGACAAAGATGAGTCACCACAGAAGAAGCAGAAGGCCGTACCTCAACCTACTAAAGCGCCAAGGCTGCTTCTCAACAAAAAATATCACAAGTTGTGGCCACAGTGCATGGGACAATACATACAAGGCTGGTACAAGATCGTCGCCGACGGAAACTGTGGATATAGATCCATTGCGGTTGGACTAGGTATGAGCGAAGATGCCTGGCCCCAGATAAGGGGAAGCCATGGTCAGGACGGTTGAAACCGACTGGGAGGCACAAAGCAGGCTGATATTTTCAACAACCACTAAGCAAGAGATGATAGTCAAGCTGGACACGCAGTGGTCCTATCCGACTGCACCGTCGTGGAAATGGTTCACCATTCCTGACATGGGGACGATTGCTGCAACAACGTTCAATGTGGCGTTGGTAATCCTTGGGGAAAACAACAGCAGCACTCACATGCCCATACGAGCAGCGGCAGACTATGTGCCCAGTCAGCATATCCCGATTATATGTCTAGGCCACATACCACTCGAGAACCATTGGGTTTCGGTATGTATGTTACATTCGCTGCAGATGAATTTTTTACTACTTAGTTGTGTTTTAACCGGGCTCCTCCTCTGGATGTCTATTTGTTCCATACAGGTTATCATCCATCCGAAATCGCCCCTCCCACCACTGAACGTGTTGTGGAGCCATCATCATGAACCATCAGCCTATCAAATGCTTGTGCCCCTTGTCGAACGGTTAGGAGCCTATCAGTTTGATGCGGCCGATAGGCATACACAATCTAGACGAGGAAGAAAACAACGTAGTACTCATGTAGACGTCGGTGACTACGATGTTGTTTGACAATTTAATATTAAGCCCATGTAACAATAAGTTCGTTGTTGTTTTGATTTGAACATTGTATTTGTTTCACTTTTCCTCATTGAATGAAGCCCATGTACACTGGATCCAGCTAAATGAAGCCCATTTACATATAACAAAGCCCGGTTCCCACTATCTTCCATTGGATTCCAAATTTGAAAATCATCCACACTGATGTGACATTGCACTGCGGTTCCCATCATGCTTTTCAGCATGGGACCCGGGCATATGTCCCCTCGAATCTAGAGAAATAATGGAGATAGTGGGTGTGAGCTGTACTCTAGCTGGAAGCCATTGAAGCGGCCTAAGTCTTCTATAAATTCCGTCCCTAGGCAAGATAAAATCTCAGTCTAAGACAACACTCTCCTTTGCATTCTACATAGTGATGAATTTTGATAGGGTTACTATCAGGTACCGTGATGGTACGGTTTACTACCGTTACTTCTCCTTCGACAACAATCTTAACAACGTGCGTCGAATACCAACATCGTCGACGACAACCATAGCGGAGGCAGTCTTCGGTGTTCCGCAGACGGAGGTAAACCTTGATTCTGTGTTCAATATGTTGCATCTTCATGACCTGCTTTGGTAACATACGTGTTTGCATCCCAGGAACAAATAGCCTTGTATGATTTCACTCATCATCATGATGATGCCTTGCTTGCCTCCATCCTGTCCTTCGTTCGTACGAATCCTGGGTGCACAGAGCTGGACTGGGACTTTATTTCTGAAAGTACAACGAGGCAACTGGGGAGGGTGAAACGCCAGGAGTGCTAAGGGTGAGGTTTGACATGCTGAAGAGTATGTACGCTGAGTGGACCAGGTTCATAAGGGCTTATCCCGAAGGCCCCGGTACTCCCATTGACAACGAATGGTGGACAACAAGTTGCCCCCCCGAGTATGAGAAATTCAGGGACCGTCCACTGCATCCCTCCACGGTTGAGTTCCTTGCTTGCATCCCTGAGAACTTCGATGGATGAACGTCGCATTTGTCCACTGTGTGCAATCTAATGAAGTTGTGTTATGGCGTGTATCGTGCTAGTTTCATGTAATTGTTGCAACAACATGTTGTTGTGTTGTGTTGTGTTTATGTGTTTCAAAATAAGCCTTGTCCAAGGTTATGATGTATGTGTTGTTTTTCATATAGAAGTTGGTCCCTTCATATTTCAGTAGCTACGTCATTTGGCTGGGTTTTGTGTGAGTTGGTGTTCATAACGTATTGATCCATTAAGAATGATAAATAAATAACATGACAACCAACAAATAAGTTTCAAACTTACAAATGTAAACAGTTCACATAATTACATGAAACCCAACAAATCAAGGTCTCTCATAAAAAGACATCTCGCGAAGACTGTTGTTTATGGCGTGCCACATGTCCCATGGAGGATATTCTTCTTCCTCCTTGAAAGGCATGAGGTACCCCTTTACGCGCTCCATGCACTGAACGATTACGCAAACATTAAAGGAAATCAATGAATTCAACTCACTACTAATTGAAATGTAGGGATGAAATGGGTTACCTCTTCGATGTCATCTGCCATAGGCGGTATAATCTTCGGATGTGTTCGAGGTAGATACCACTCCATGTAATCGTGGGTTACCTCGTAACCGTACGAAGTCTGCGCCCCTAGAGCATGGAGTGATATCTTGTGGAAATTTTGTGCATCCCACACCCAACTCGTCATTGTATACTCGACTCTATAGCTGCCAATCGACCGTGGCCGGATCGCTCTCGATGGTGCGATCAATGGCGCCGAAATGCATTGGACTATACCGAACTGCCTCAAGACTCGGTCGGGCATATACGGTTCGGTGATGTCATGCGAGAAGCCCAACACACCATGAAATAGAGATGGTGCGAGCTCCGGAGTATCAAAGTCCAAGACTCCGTATGGCAGCCAGTCAACCTAAATTTGGAATTAAGTGACAGGGTAAGCCTACGATAGAAAGTAGACATTTATTTACACCTACAATTCACCCTGCACAATACGTACCTCGGCGGCTTGCATGGCATCCAGCTCCGCACGGTAGTTTCTCCCGTGCCCGGACGTGGCATCGGGGGCCCATTTCATGGCCAGAGGCCTTCCACCTTCCCACCCACTTAGGTGTGGCATGAAAGCTGGGAAGTAGCTGTATATCCAGCTCTGCATTTTATGTCACAAAAATCATCGTATCGACGTGGTAGATATAAACATATTTTCATTGACATACAATTACTTACCATCACCAGCGTATAGCACGCCGAGATCTTCTTACAGCCAGCCCTGGAGGCCTTTCCGAGCTCTCGGTAAGTCGAAGCTAGCAGGCCGGCGCCCCATGCCCACTCACCAACCTCGTCAAGGTCCCGGACATACTCTATGTGCGAGAGGGGGATCTTATTCTGAGATCTATCCGGGAACAGAGCACACTACCCAACAGGTGGAGTAGAAATCCCGAGCGTGTAACATGCGGGGTCAGAGACATGCACTGGTGGCTGGTGCATGCGTTCCTAAGCTTATCATGCGCTACACCATTTTCGCTCACATCCAAGCCGAAAAATGCCTTGGCCTCGGCCACCTTCGTGGTGAGGTCGGTTTTCTTCCCCACAAGCCGTTGCATCTCTGAGGCACCCATCCCCTTGCCAGTTATCGGTAGCTTCATTTGCTCGTATACATCGTGCAGGGTGATTGTCATCTCACCAAATGGTAGGTGAAATGAGCTGGTCTCGGGCTGCCACCTCTCCACAAACGCCATGAACAGTTCCCTGTCGACGTGCTCGTACATTAGGTCCGGGATGTGCTCGAGCTGGGCATCGACGGCAGCGAACAACATGGGGCTCCCCCACGTTGCTTTCCAAGCTCCCAACATCTTATGACGGAACTGGAAATTGCAAGTACGACCCTACATATCGAGTTTAAAACTTATGTGAGAACATTGTACGGGACTTAAGTACATTTCAATGAACATGTAGCTTACCTTTCCCTGCCAAATGTCGGACGCAACGTGGGTAGGGAACCCGCGAAGCAGCTCAGGGTTCTCCGGGCCACCATTAACCCCTACGGTCAGAAAGGGGTCAATGGTGATGGCCCTGTTCGGTCTACTACGTGGTGTTCGGTCTACTACGTGGCCTCTGGATGTCCTCCTCCATTGCCACACCCTCATCCCGTGGGGCATCCCACCGTCCTTGCCCCCTCCACGCGTCCTACAAAACATATGTAATATTGAAACATTCCTGATCTGGTTTATGAAAATGTTACACTATATTAAACATACCTCCAAACCAGCTTCTTCTTCCGCATCATGAGGCTCTTCCTCCTCATCCATACCCTGATCATGCCCGAACGCGGACCAATCTCCTTGATGGCGATCGTAGTCACCACCGTAGTACGCTTGCGAGCCACCACCGTATTCGTAGTGTGGCCCGGCTGACCCACCACCGTAGTGGAACTCCGATCCCCCGCCCGCGTAATGCCCGGACCCGTCGCCCTGGTGGTAATCAGACCCACCACCCATCTGTTGGGCACCGTAGTACCCCATCATCAACGGGTGGGAAGACGATGCGTCTCCCATGAACTCGTCCGCCCCGCCACCGGAGATGGAATGGCGTGACCCGGATGCCTCCGGGTACATCGGATACGGGTACTGGGGCTCCTCGGACTCGCATTGTCGGCCATCCCCGGAGACAGAATGTCTCGCAGGCGTGTAGTGCGCCGAGGCGGATGCCCTTTCGGCACCCCGCTTCTTCTTCCGGGCCACCCTAGCGCCCAACTCTGCTTCTGTTCTGGCCGCTTCCTCCGCAGCCAGTCGCGCGGCCTCTTCGGCATCCCTGACGGCATCCCTTTTCTGGTGCCGTGCTGATCGGGATCCTATGCCACCAACCTTCTTCGCCATCTTCTTTAAACGGTCCTGCATACACAAAATACCAAATCCACTTAACATACTCACTACTAAGATAATTTTTATACGCAATGGTATTAAGCAACATATATAGCTAAAATCACCAAAAAAACTCAATATCCTAACACAAATTAATTTAATTCAATTTTTTTTACATAAATACCAACAAATACTATAATAATACACACGTAAATAATATACACGTAAATAATATATTTCAATTTTATTCACCTAAATACCAACAAATAATTCTAAATTGTTTCACCAAAAAAATTAGATTTATTTACGTACATTCCTAAAAATCATAAAAAATACACGTAAATTCCTAAAAAATTCCTAATAAATCTAAAAAATCATAAAAATCCCAATGTTATAATTCTTAGTAAATTATCTATAAAATCCACGTAATTTCCTAAAAATTATATTTATTTATGTAAATTCATAAAATAATTCCTAAAAATACATAATTATTTACTAAATTCGTAAATAAAACCTAGAAAATTCATTAAATCTAATTAAAACCTAAAAAAATATTATTTACGCATATAAAAAATTCCTCTAAATACCTAAAAAATCCATTAAATATTATTTACGCATATACAAAATTCCCTCTATTTACGGTATAAAATACAGTATTTTAACACAAGAAAATTAATTAAATCTATTTTTTCCCCTAAATACCTAAAAAATCCATTAAAAATCATAAAAAATTATAAAAAATTTCCTCTACAACCAAATACCCATAAAATCAATAATCCAACTAAATACTCAATATATATTAACATTTTAACCATAAATTTTTATTAATTCACATTATTTTAACTAATTAACAAGATTAAATACTCAAACTCCCAATAATTCAACCTAAAAACCAATCTATCCAAATATCATCCAAATCAACTCAAATCTTCCATAAAATTCAAGATTCAAACAATATTATGTCTAAATATCACATTAATTCAACAAATTACCATATATAACTACTAAATCTTCCAAAAAACAACTATAAAAACTTATAGATCTACAAATAAAACAACTCAATTAAGCTAGAAATTGAAGAACTTACCATAATAACTTTGAATTGGGTGTTGTTGAAGGAAGAACAACGAAACAAGTGAACTACGAGGACCGGATTCAATCAAAACAACCAAAAGGAGAGTTGAAGGAGCTCAAATGAAGGAGAGGGAGTAATGGAGTGAAATGGAGGCGGCAGAGAAGGTAAGTGGGAGGTTTAGGTCGATTTTGGCTTTTATAGCCAAAATCGGGTCTGGCGTGACGCCAGAAACTGGGTTTGGCGTCGCGCCTTAAACCCTTTCTGGCGTTGCACTGGGTATTGTTTCCAGCGTGACGCCGAATTCCCCCCCCCCCCCCCGCGACGATGTAAATTCAACTCCCCGTGACGCTGTATTTGTACCCCCGCGTGACGATCTAGGCTGCGAGGATTAGTAAAAAACTTATGCGACAAATAGTAATCACCTAAATGGCGCGCTGTTTTTCCAATTTCACAAAAAAACGTACTCCTATTTTCAGGCCATTTTGGTATTTTTGTACGGACAAATTGTAAATTAAAAAATTACTCTAATACTGAAAAGAATACAATCTGCCAAAAGTGCCCAAAAGATCTCTGATATTTTTACTCTGATATTTTTTCTTTGTCTATTTACTGTCAACATGACCGATTTCTGCAAGGATAAAAATTTGAGGTCGATTACAAGTCGAACAGAATTATCTACTGATAATAGACCTGGAATCGGATCGGATAGGCCAGGTTCGGGTTAGAGAGTTTAGCTTTCAGGTTTTCAGATCAAACTTTTATCGGGTTATAACAGGTTTAATGGCGGGTCGGGCCGGTTCAAACGGGCAGCTGGCGTGGATTGTTTCAGACTTTTTGTCCCTTTTCTCTTTAATAAAATAATATATTTTTAAAAAATAAATAAAAAATATTTATTTAATATAAAAATTTATTTATTTATTTATTTCATATTTTTACACTTATATTGTTGATACGACGAGTCGAACATGACCCATCGGGTCGGTCATACTTTGACCTAGAAAAATCTCGAGTCATTAGGTCGGGTCAAAAGAGGTTCCGTGAAAAAAACTAACCGGGTTTGTATGACCCAGAATAAGTCAGTCGGTATATCGGGTCGGGTCAGTTTCTCAGGTCGGGTCAGTTTCTCGGATCGGGTCGGCTTTTACCAGGTTTAAGTGAAGAAGAGGGTGATTTGTTTGTAAAACTTCCTTGATCCCTTCATTCATGATGTATATCATGTTGGTGATTTTAGTGTCATCAATACATTTTAGTATTAATGTGATTTACTAGAGGTCGATGCGATTTCACGTTAGGCTCAGAAACAAGTTAGGGGAGTGTGGAGTGCACACTTGTTGGGCTAACAAGTTATCGAACGCAAATACGAAGCAAGGGTCAATGGGGTGCAGCCCCTTGCAGGGTCCAACCCTGGTCGGGTCAGTTTTCGGGAAAGGCATATTCCATATTAACGGAATTAATTGATTTTCCCGAAAAAGGCATATTCTAGATTCAGTTAATCAAACAAATGTAACTGTCTTAACTACATCGATTTGCTATCTCTATAAACAGAGTTCTTCGGTCTCACTTACAAGGTTACGAAACTTATACATCCTTTCTATGTTCAAGATCTGTCTTCTTGTGCCTGAAACAGATTGTACCTTCTCGAATTATCCCAACAAAGATTTCGTGTAACCCCGGGCATTCTATATGGTCGAAATACTTTGTTCAAAAAGTGATCCTACACGATTCGTGCAAGTTGTTCAAGATTATCACACTCTCAATCCTTACACATTGTATATAGTGATTAAATGTATTGTTGTAATGGACTTAGCTAGTACTCTAAGGACTATTCTAGAAATATGCCTATTACAAACATCTAAATAAATATATATACATTACTATTCTCCCTCAAACCGAGCGGGTGAAGACCAAGATTGGATCGCATTTCAAGAAAATATGTAGTAGGCAAGGGC
Source organism: Phyllobates terribilis (assembly GCF_046119375.1). NCBI lineage: Eukaryota > Metazoa > Chordata > Amphibia > Anura > Dendrobatidae > Phyllobates > Phyllobates terribilis. The sequence continues at coordinate 22,235 of NW_027366844.1, read as the reverse complement.
TTCCCAAGCAAGTCGGCCTTTTAATCTTTAGAGGAGATGAATTCTACTTGAATGGGAGCGATTGTGCACACGCTCACAACCAAAATGGTAATCAAGGCTAAGGTGCTTGATCCGATGATGTTGAACCGGATCAGTGGCGAGATAAGTAGCACCCTGATAGTCACACCATAAGACCAAAACTTAAGGGAGACGAACGCCCAACTCGGACAAAACTGATTGCAACCATATATACCAGCACAAAGACAGAGTCGACCCCTTGGTGATAGGATAAAAGGGAAGAATCAACTCTAGAGGGGGAAAAGATCATGGTAATAAGTGCATCACTAAGACGGGCAAACCAAGCTCGTGGAGTTTGTTTCAAACCATAAAGCGACTTATGTAAATGGCAAACAAAGTGAGGAAAATAAGGGTTTTGGAAACCTGGGGGTTGTTTGGTGAAGATGGTCTCGTCTAAGGTCCCGTGCAAGAAGGCGTTTTGAACATTGAGTTGCCGAACCCGACCACTTGTTCATCGCTGCCAATGGGAGAAGAAGACGGTTGGTGGGATGGCTTAATTTTTTTGGTTTTAAGGGTTACTTCGATAAAAAAAAAATATGTACTCAAAAGAGGAAACAAAACAAAGTACAAACAGGGGGAAAATCAAGAGATAAAGCATATATGGAAGACATGCAAACTGTAATAACCCTCTCTTTTATACCTTAATAATTAAGTTGATACTTAATCGGGTATAAATTAAACCTTAATTATAGCTTCAAGGAATTTTCTTACCTTTAAAAAACACCTTGAAAAGACCTATAATTAAAGCGAAAGTTAAAATTATCCTACAAGGGTAATTTATTTTCAGATTTGACAAAGCTATGGTAAATCACCATCTTCATCATTTCCATCAACTATTTGTAGGTCTCCTACTCTCCTCATAGACCAACTATTGCAGCTTCTTCTTTGTCTTTGCCATGTGAGATTTAATGCATTCTTATCTCTTCATCATACACCTTCATCATCACCATTGTTCTATAAATAGGGAGCTTCTTCCTCACTTTCACTCACAACCCGAATCTGAAATCCTCCCAGCTACTCTAGTTAGAGCCTTTATTTTACTTATTCTGACCACAAATTTGAATTCTTCATACTCAAATTAGTGGAGTTCGACTCTTGAATCATCCAATTCCACTTCCGAACGATATCGATTCAACTCCGAAGATTGTAAGTCATCCCTACATTATGATTTTTCGGACACTTCTGTTTTTATGTATTTTATGAACTTCTAGTCCATAGTTTTCTTAGATTCTTGAGTCTAAATTGTATTCCGACTCGATACGGATCTAACGACACCAGTCTCATCCAGTTTCGTTGCCATTTGACCCCTGAACGAGATATTAGAAGTTCATTGCGCAGCCCAGCCTCGGAATTCCGGTGTGAACAGTGAGTGCTCACGGTTTTCCAGTTTACTGAGTCTATAGTTCGTCTTTTCTTGATTTTCGTGATGCTAAGTTGTATTTCATTTCGATACAAAGCCAACGGTATCAACCATGTCCGATTCCGTCTCCGTTTGAGCTTGAACGAGCAGCTCGAACCCAACTGTGCAACAACATCTATTCTGCCGAGTTACATTCTGTTTTGGAATCAAGCCGTCAACTAGGAACCTTATCTCCATTCAATCCGAATCAACATCTTCTGATCTAAGGCAAGTGGCGGTTCGCTCTTGCTTATTTATTGTTTTTATTCCATATTTTCCTTAATTAACAATGAATCGGTTGTTAAATTAAGTTGGGATAAAATATTATTCTCTTGTGTGTTGGGAACTTTAACAACCTAAAATAAATGATATTTAGGTTGTATGCATTAGTGGATATACTATATATATGTATATATGTGATTATATTATTACCTTAGGGTGATAGATGGACTTTGTTGTGGATTGTTATGGATATATCGTATAGTTAGAACGAGTATTCGTAGGAACACTGTGTACCTTGCGAGGTCTAGTTGTTTCTTTATAACTTGGTATTAGGAGGATGTGCCCTAATATCTTTTGGTCATGACCGTACCCTTATATGTTGATATAAGTGGTGGTGCACTTAGCCAGTGCCGACAATCGGGATTATTTCCTTCATTCTCATTGCGAGACATTATTAAAAGCTTCAACTTGAATGTATGTTTTGAGAAGTACAAGAAGATAAGTGCTATTATGCACATATTAATAAACCTACGGGCGATTAGTACAACTTGAAAAATCGTCTGGCCTCCTGGTTAAGTAAGTCATCTTTCCAATCTGAATTCGCACAACACGTATGCGGTGAGGTTGGTCGTTGACCCAATTATTCATGGGAGGTTGTTTTATAAAACCATTGTTGGTTATTATCTAAAATGTTCCCACACAAAGGTATATTATACAAATAATAATTCTTATAAGACTCAATTTCCTTGGAGTCTTCTCTTGTTATATATATTTCCCATAAGACTCAATTTCTTTGGAGTCTTCTCTTGTTATAAATAATTCCCATAAGACTCAATTTCTTTGGAGCCTTCTCTTGCTATATACATACGTATCTTTTCCTAATTCGGTGGAAGTATCGGAGTTTCCCTCGGCTATCGGCTTTCATTTGAGAACCGATGGGTTCTAACTAGATACGACCACAAAGAGCATCATATAAATCCCATTTGCATAGTCTTTCATTAGACTAACCGACCGCTATTTTCCTTGCATGGTTGGCTGGTGTGATATTGCACATCAGGTGGTGCTCCCGAGGCGTGAAGAAGAAATCCCAGTAGTTGGCAGTTAATGTTTCAAGTTCATGTTATCAAGGTTGACGATCCTGACGCTGATCAAGTTATATATATAATTGTTATTTTTACAAGTCTTCCGCTGATGTAATTTGTATTACAATTTCAATTGTACTGATTTTCCGCATTATTATGTAAGACTTTGATATTATATATATATATATGTTATGTTTTGTTTAATGATATAAGCCTGGGTGATTTTGGACGTGAGAGTCTAAAGTCATCGGCGGTAATATTCACATGTGAATTGGGGGTGTTACATATTTGGTATCAGAGCCAAAGGTTTTGAAAATTTATTTTTCATAATAATTTATGGATCTTTAAAAGTATTTGTTTTAAAGGTTTAAAACAAAACAAAAAATTATTATATAGACTAATTATTTCTTCATTTATAAATAAAAATATCTCACTCATTTTAAATCGTACATATATAAAATTTATTTGAGTTTGATAAATGAATTTGAGTTGGAACACAAGAAAATTTTTCATCTCTCCACTTATGGTTTTGAAACACTGCCAAACTCTAGTGGAACTTCTCTACCTCTCTCTTACAGTTGTCATAAATTAAAGATTTATGATCTTTAATATTTCAACCTATTCCTATTTCGTGGTAGACACTGATCCCTTCTAGAACAATATGAGGAGCAGTAGCCTCCCTTCGATTCTGTGAACTCTTTTCTGGTCTTGGTAGGATACAAGTATTAATAAATCGCAAATTTTACCTAGAGTAATGATTTGCGTGATTTTATATACCTGTTTCATACCCCTAAGTTGATGTGTGTCAAAATTCCAAATCTAATTCCTTTGATCCATATCCAGATGGTGAATGAGAGAAATGATTCTCGTCGTGGAGGTATTAGACCAAGCAATGCTTCTCAGATCCAATGTTCAAAGGACTGCTAATCAGGATCATGAGTCGGGAGCCAATTCACAAAACCATCCTGTGAACGAGCACCAAGATCAGGATAACCTTCAAACTGGCCGAGCCGAACAACCCACTAACCCCGCTACTCCAGTTGACCTTAATACCGCCACCCTTGAAGCAATCAAACAGATAGTGGCTCAAGCAGTTGCTGGATTGACTGCTCATATGGTTCCCCCAGCAGCCCCTATTCCACCAATTGCTGCCATAGATGCTGAAACAGAGGAGTCTGTACCTCATGCTTGTGAGCGCAGAGCTGGAAGGAGCTATAGTCGGGCACTAAAGGCCATAAGCACTATGAAGCCTGATTCCTATGATGGAACCGGGGATGGTGTGAGAGTCTCTTACTGGTTGGGCGCATGGAACGTCTGTTCAAAAATATTGTGTGCACAGAAGCTGAGAAGGTGCACATAGCCTCGCTATCTTTGAAGGATGTGGCAAGTGAATGGTGGGAGTCCACTGGATTAGCTGATCACCCTAATCTGAGTTGGGAGATGTTCAAGACTAAGATGACTAACCGCTTCTTCTCAAAGGCTTTGAGAGAGGAGAAGCGTAAAGAGTTTCTCTACCCTAAGAACCATGGGCTGAAGGTGAAAGAGCTGGCAGAAAAATTTAATCATCTGTTGCACTATTCTGATGTATCAACAGAGGAAGATAAAATCTGGCACTTCCATGAATGGATGAATTCAGAATTACAGCCTATGATGTTGCGCCATGGTTGCTCCACTCTTGAGGAGTACATTGATGCAACAATCAAAATGGAGTTAGCCATGGAGAATGCAAAGAAGGCTAGAAACCAACAACGTCAGAGTGCTGGTAACCAGCACTACAGTGGGTTCAAACGTCCGGCACCACCGTCTAACTTTTCCAAAGCAAGCAAAGCCAGGACTGAGCCATCTCAGTCGATGTCAACTCAACGCTCTGAACAGAGTAAGGGTCCGGTTCAATGCTACAATTGTGGAGCTCCTGGACACAAGAGTATTGTTTGCATGAAGCCTAGAAGGACCTGTTTTACTTGTGGGAAGGATGGACATGTGCAAACATATTGTCCTAAGAAGAGGCAAGCTAGTTTTGAGTCTCAACAAGGGTCAGTTAGTTACAACAACCGACCTCAACCAGGACCTGCAAGGACTGCAAATACTGCTATCCAGTCAAATGTTCAGGGTAAGGGAAAAGCTCCAACTACATCAGGTAGCCAAGGCCAACGATTGTATGAGATGTGCCAGGCTGATGAACCAAATGCTCCAGTTGCTCAAGGTACCATATACCTAGATTCTACCTCCGTATGCATATTATTTGATTCTGGTGCTACACATTCCTTTGTTTCGGAGAGTTGTGTTAATAAGTTAGGCTTGAAATGCAATGATACATGCGAACCATTCATAGTAAATCTTCCCAACGGGGAACAGTTGATAGGAACTAGTCTGTTGTCAAGATTCCCAGTGACCCTCCAAGGTCGGGAGTTTGAAGCTGACTTAATCTGTATTGCCATGGCTCCATACGACATTATTCTCGGGATGGATTGGCTGACACGTCATAGGGCGGTAATTGACTTTTGTACAAGGACAGTGACAGTTTCATCTGGGGGCCATCAAGTGTGCAAGTTCAAGGGTCGGAATGACGCTGATAATGGGAACTTGATTAATGTTATGGCAGCGTTTAATCTACTTCGACAAGGTTGTGTCGGGTATTTGTGTTACTTGGATGCGCCCGAAAAGGATGAAGTTCTGGTTCACGATATTCCTATTGTGTGTGAATTTGAGGATGTCTTCCCGGAAGAAATCCCAGGTCTACCCCCTAACCGTGACGTGGAGTTTACTATTGAGTTGGAACCAGGAACGGTGCCAATCTCAAAGGCACCTTATCGAATGGCTCCAATAGAAATGCAAGAACTGAAGAAGCAGCTTGAAGAGTTGCTCGAGAAGGGATATATTCGACCAAGTGCATCTCCTTGGGGTGCCCCTGTCTTGTTCGTCAAGAAGAAAGATGGATCTTTTAGACTTTGCATCGATTATCGAGAGCTGAACAAAGTCACCATCAAGAACAAGTACCCCTTGCCGAGGATTGATGATCTTCTAGATCAGTTACAGGGTGCCAAAGTCTTCTCCAAGATCGATCTGAGATCGGGTTATCATCAGCTCAGGATTCGTGAGGAGGATATTCCAAAGACTGCATTCTGGACAAGATATGGACACTACGAGTTTGTAGTAATGTCATTTGGACTAACCAATGCTCCAGCTGTGCTCATGGATCTGATGCACAGGTGCTTTAGGCAGTATCTGGACAAATTTGTTGTGGTGTTCATTGACGATATCCTGATCTACTCCCCGAATGAAGGAACTCATGAAGAACATCTTCGAATTGCCTTATCAATTCTTCGGGAAAATCAGTTGTATGCCAAGTTGTCCAAGTGCGACTTTTGGTTAAAAGAAGTATCCTTCCTTGGGCATGTGATCAATGAGAAAGGAGTAATGGTCGATCCACAAAAGATTGAAGCTGTGGATAATTGGAAGCAACCTCAAAATGTTAAAGAAGTGCGCAGTTTCTTGGGACTTGCAGGTTATTACAGACGGTTCATGGAAGGATTTTCAAAGATCGCCTTGCCCATGACCGGTTTACTTCGCAAGGTTCATAAGAAGTTCATCTGGGATGAGAAGTGTGAGGCCAGCTTCCAGAAATTGAAAAAGTGTCTCACATCTGCGCCAGTTTTAGCATTGCCTGAAGGAACTGAAGGGTATGTGGTCTACAGTGATGCTTAAAAGCAAGGTTTGGGGTGCGTGCTTATGCAGCATGGGAAAGTCATAGCATATGCATCTCGACAGCTAAAACCGTATGAGGCAAACTACCCTACCCATGACTTGGAGATAGCCGCAGTGGTGTTTGCTTTAAAGATCTGGAGACACTATCTCTATGGTGTGCGTTGCTAGATCTTCACCGATCATAAAAGCCTGAAGTATGTGTTTACTCAAAAGGAATTGAATATGAGACAACGTCGATGGTTAGAGTTACTCAAGGATTACGATATCGAGTTGCTCTACCATCCAGGAAAGGCCAACGTTGTAGCTGATGCATTGAGTAGGAAAATGACGCATGAGACTGCTATAGCCTTGCTCACTGCTCAGCCAGAATTGCAACGTGAATTGTTGAGAAGTGAGACCGAAGTGTGGTTCAATCGTCAACAAGGGTATCTGAACATGTTGGAGGTTCAACCGACCTTGTTAGAGAAAATCAAAGAGAAACAGGCTGATGATCTTGTCTTGGTAAAGCTATGCAGCGAAGTCCAAGATGGAAAGGCGCCTGGGTTTGTGATACAAGATGATGGATCACTTTGGTTTCAGAATCGCATTTGTGTGCCTGATGTTGTAGAGGTTCGTCAATTGATTTTGAAGGAAGCTCATTCTTCAGCATACTCGGTGCATCCAGGCTCAAGTAAGATGTATAAAGACTTGAAGAGGAACTTCTGGTGGCCGAACATGAAGTGGGATGTTGCAGAGTTTGTGTCAAGATGTTTGACTTGCCAGAAGGTGAAGATTGAACACCGTAGACCAGGTGGAGAGTTACAACCCCTTCCGATACCAGTGTGGAAATGGGAAGACATTGCCATGGACTTTGTTACCGGATTGCCTAGAACTCAAGGGAAGAAAGATGCTATCTGGGTGATTATTGACCGACTTACTAAGAGTGCTCATTTTGTCGCTATCAAGTCGACTTGGGGAACTCAGAAGTGTTTCTGCACGAGATAGTACGTCTTCATGGTACTCCGAAAACCATAGTCTCTGACCGAGATGGTCGTTTTATGTCAAGGTTCTGGAAAGAATTACATAAGGCCATGGGAACCGAGTTGAGATTCAGTACTGCTTTTCACCCGCAGACGGATGGTCAGTCAGAAAGGACGATTCAGACTCTTGAAGACATGTTGAGAGCATGTGTCCTTGATCGAACCTCGAGTTGGGAAAGCAGCTTAAGTTTGATTGAATTCACCTACAACAACAGTTGGCATTCAACCATCAAGATGGCTCCTTTCGAAGCCTTGTATGGTCGGAAGTGCAGATCGCCTATTTGTTGGGATGAGAATGCTGACAAAATTTTGTTAGGTCCCGAGCTTGTGGAAAGGACTGCCTCAGATGTCGCATTAATCAGACAGCGAATGCTCACAGCCCAGAGTAGACAGAAGTCCTATGCCGACTTAAAGCGTAGAATGGTTGAGTTCGAAGTTGGTGACAAGGTATTCGTGCGAGTACCCCCTCAAAAGGAGTGTTCAGATTCGGGAAGCGCGGGAAGCTTAATCCTCGCTATGTTGGGGCCATTCGAAATCCTCGATCGAGTTGGATCATTGGCTTATCGTCTGGCATTACCACCTTTTGCACACCCATTGCATAATGTCTTCCATGTGTCCTTACTGAGGAAGTACGTGCCAGATGATTCTCACATCCTCAATTATGATGACATCGAGATTAAAGAGAATGGAACGTACGAGGAGAGACCCATTCGTATTCTGGAACGAAGGGAAAAACAATTGCGTCACAAGATGGTTCCGCTTGTCAGAATTTTGTGTTCCAAGTCCGGATCCGAAGAAGTGACTTGGGAAACCTGGGAGACCGAAGCCGATATGCGTAGTCGTTATCCTGAATTATTTTCAACATAGTTTCGGGTCAAAACTTTTCTTGAGGGGAGAGTGATGTAATAACCCCTACCTTTGTTACGCATTTCTTTTCTATCTTTCAGACCTAGTCTCCTTTCGGTCAAGTTTCGTGGTCGAAACTTTTCTTAAGGGGGTAGTATTGTAATAACCCTCTCTTTTATACTTTAATAATTAAGTTGATACTTAATCGGGTATAAATTAAACCTTAATTATAGTTTCAAGGAATTTTCTTACCTTTAAAAAACACCTTGAAAAGACCTATAATTAAAGCGAAAGTTAAAATTATCCTACAAGGGTAATTTATTTTCAGATTTGACAAAGCTATGGTAAATCACCATCTTCATCATTTCCATCAACTATTTGTAGGTCTCCTACTCCTCCTCATATACCAACTATTGCAGCTTCTTCTTTGTCTTTGCCATGTGAGATTTAATGCATTCTTATCTCTTCATCATACACCTTCATCATCACATTGTTCTATAAATAGGGAGCTTCTTCCTCACTTTCACTCACAACCCGAATCTGAAATCCTCCCAGCTACTCTAGTTAGAGCATTTATTTACTTATTCTGACCACAAATTTGAATTCCTCATACTCAAATTAGTGGAGTTTGACTCTTGAATCATCCAATTCCCGCTTCCGAACGATATCGATTCAACTCCGAAGATTGTAAGTCATCCCTACACTCTGATTTTTCGGACACTTCTGTTTTTATGTATTTATGAACTTCTAGTCCATAGTTTTCTTATATTCTTGAGTCTAAATTGTATTTAGACTCGATATGGATCTAACGACACCAGTCTCATCCAGTTTCGTTGCCATTTGACCCCTGAACGAGATATTCGAAATTCATTGCAGCCCAGCCTCTGAATTCCGGCGTGAACAGTGAGTGCTCACGCTTTTCCAGTTTACTGAGTCTATAGTTCGTCTTTTATTGATTTTCTTGATGCTAAGTTGTATTTCATTTCGATACGAAGCCAACGGTATCAACTATGTCCGATTCCGTCTCTATTTGAGCCTTGAACGAGCAGCTCGAACCCAGCTGTGCAACAACATCTATTCTGCCGAGTTACATTCGGTTTTTGGAATCAAGCCGTCAACTAGGAACCTTATCTCCATTCAATCCGAATCAACATCTTCTGATCTAAGGCAAGTGGCGGTTCTCTCTTGCTTATTTATTGTTTTTATTCCATATTTTCCTTAATTAACAATGAATCGGTTGTTAAATTAAGTTGGGATAAAATATTATTCTCTTGTGTGTTGGGAACTTTAACAACCTAAAATAAATGATATTTAGGTTGTATGCATATAGTGGATATACTATATATATGTATATATGTGATTATATTATTACCTTAGGGTGATAGATGGACTTTGTTGTGGATTGTTATGGATATATTGTATAGTTAGAACGAGTATTCGTAGGAACACTATGTACCTTGCGAGGTCTAGTTGTTTCTTTATAACTTGGTATTAAGAGGATGTGCCCTAATATCTTTTGGTCATGACCGTACCCTTATATGTTGATATAAGTGGTGGTGCACTTAGCCAGTGCCGACAATCGGGATTATTCCCTTCGTTCTCATTGCGAGACATTATTAAAAGCTTCAACTTGAATGTATGTTTTGAGAAGTAAAAGAAGATAAGTGCTATTATGCACATATTAATAAACCTCGGGGTGATTAGTACAACTTGGAAAATCGTCTGGCCTCCTGGTTAAGTAAGTCATCTTTCCAATCTGAATTCGCACAACACGTATGCGGTGAGGTTGGTCGTTGACCCAATTATTCATGGGAGGTTGTTTTATAAAACCGTTGTTGGTTATTATCTAAAATGTTCCCACACAAAGGTATATTATACAAATAATAATTCTTATAAGACTCAATCCCTTGGAGTCTTCTCTTGATATATATATATATATCCCATAAGATTCAATTTCCTTGGAGTCTTCTCTTGTTATATATATTTCCTATAAGACTCAATTCCCTTGGAGTCTTCTCTTGTTATAAATAATTCCCATAAGACTTAATTTCTTTGGAGTCTTCTCTTGCTATATACATACGTATCTTTTCCTAATTCGGTGGAAGTATCGGAGTTTCCCTCGGCTATCAGCTTTCATTTGAGAACCGATGGGTTCTAACTAGATACGGCCACAAAGAGCATCATATAAATCCCATTTGCATAGTCTTTCATTAGACTAACCGACCGCTATTTTCCTTGCATGGTTGGCTGGTGTGATATGGCACATCAGGTGGTGCTCCCGAGGCGTGAAGAAGAAATCCCAGTAGTTGGCAGTTAATGTTTCAAGTTCATGTTATCAAGGTTGACGATCCTGACGCTGATCAAGTTATATATATAATTGTTATTTTTACAAGTCTTCAGCTGATGTAATTTGTATTACAATTTCAATTGTACTGATTTTCCGCATTATTATGTAAGACTTTGATATTATTTATATATATATGTTATGTTTTGTTTAATGATATAAGCCTGGGTGATTTTGGACGTGAGAGTCTAAAGTCATCGGCGGTAATATTCCCATGTGAATTGGGGGTGTTACAAAAACCTTCCAAACTATGCCACAAAACAAAGAAATATCAAAGGAATAATCACAAATGAGTCACAAGAGTAAGGCCTAAAGTGCCCCAACCGAACTGAATGGGTTTCTGCTTTGAAGTAGTCGGAACACATGCGTAATCATCAAGTGGGCCACGACATCTGATGGGATAAAGTTGTTGTTGAAGATGCGGGCATTCATGGCGTGCCAAATGTAGTAAACCGATGTGGAAAGGGCGTAGACCCGAGCCCTAGTGATGCAAACGTCGCTCCTAGCGTGGTGTCTGAGCCAACGAAGGGTGTGTTTGATCGTGAAGTCGTATGAGGGATCTGAAATCTGTCACACACTGAACGACATATGGTGGTAGTGTAGGAACATCCGAAGAATAGGTGATCGTGGGACTTGAGCTCCGCCCCACATAGCATGCAAGTAGGGTCGATCTCAAGAAAGTGAAGACGAACGAAGGTGGAAAGCTTCCCGAGTGAGGCCAACCATAGGATGAAGGAGTGCTTAGGCGTATTGTGCGCCGGTCACACTTCCTTTGACCACTTCACTACGGGTCTTCTAGAGCGGAAGGCGTCGTAAGCTTTGGACACTTTGAATTTTCCCTCCACACACCAATCCGCCAAAATATCCGGGATGCTTCCCACCCTCCCCTCAAGGCTACAACCATTTCGCCAGCATGGACCATAACCTTTATAAAAGGGGAGTCACGACGATAAGCAGCCCAGTCGAGGGGTTCCACCACAACAAGGTGGCGGTGGTGGACCCACCTCACCCATAAATTGTTTCTCCTAGCTATTACATGCCACAACACAAAGCTTAACCCAACCAACCCGAGGACGTTTCCAAAAAAACCCTCTACAAATGGATACAAGAGTATTATAAACGCTAGTAGGCAAAGGTAACATGGAGATCTAGAAACCGGCATATCCTTGAAGCACCAAAGTGACAAGCTCCGTTCTTCCGACAACGGAGATAGTCTTCTTGGCTCAGGCATTGAGGTAGGCGCTGATCTTGTCAAGGAGAGTCTTGAAATGGATGACCTTGAGCCCGGTGGGGCAGATGGGAATGCCGAGGTAGCGGAAGGGGAAAGCGCCAACGTTGAACCCCGTGGCACCGATAATGTCCCCCCGCTCTAGATCTGACACTGAAGCCAAGTAGATCAAGGACTTCACAACATTTACGCTCAGCCCGAGCATCATCTTGAATATATCTAAGCACCCCATAAGGATCCTAACCGAACCTGCGTCACCACAACAAAATAACACAATGTCATTGGCGAAAATCAAGTGAGTAAGTCTTAGGAAAGTGCAATGTTGGTGGAAGTGGAACGAGGGTCTATTGGTCTCATTCTTAATGTGCCGGGAGAGAATCTCCATGCACATCACAAGAAGGAGAGGAGAGAGCGAGTCGCCTTGACGAAGGCCCCTATTGTCGAAAAAGTAACCATGGATGTTCTTGTTGATCTTGATGGAATAGGTGGCTTTAGAGACACACTCCATAACCCAGCCGATGAACCTAGGCAGAACCCCAAGGTGGGAGAGAGAAAAATGGATGAACTCCAACGACACGGTGTCATAGGCCTTGGCGTGGTCAACGTTAAGGAAACACCTCTTGGTGTCCCACTTAACATCATACCTCCTAAGGAGCTCCTGCACAAGAAAAATATTATCCAACATCAAATGACCCTCCACAAAGGCACTTTGCGCAGGGTCGATGATGGGACCAAGACACTTCGCAAGGCGAATTGTCATGATCTTCGAAATCAGTTTATAAATAACATTACAACATGAAATAGGCCAAAAGTGCTCAAAACGATCCGGTAAATCAATCTTAGAAATAAGGCACACAATAGTATGGTTAAGTTGCTTGAGAAGTTTCCCATTGATGAATAACTCCTTGACCGCAGCGCATAACTCCGCACCAGTGGTGTTCCACATAGTCTTGAAAAACTTGACCGTAAAACCATCGGGTCCGGGTGACTTGTCATCCCCCATAGACCATAAGACGGACTTGATATTTGAACTGGAAACGGGGCAAGTAATCAAGTTGGCATCATCATCCGAGAGGCGGGCACCATGCGCAAGTTCACTGGCTACCGGAAGGGACACATCAACCTCGGCGCCAAAGAGGCCCTTGAAGTAGTCAACAAACTAGGAAGCCACCTCCTCCGTGGATCTAGTCTGGCTCCCTTAATGTTTGGTAATGGTATCTATGTGGTTGCTCCTCCCATTCACCTTCATCAACACATGAAAGTACTTATAACACTTATCACTATTCAGAATATGATTAGATTTTGACAATTGTCTAAGGAAACTCCCTTCCGCCTCGTTGAGTCTTTTGGACTTGCACTTGGCCTCCTCCAACCTTCTCCTAGCCTTCAAGGACTGGGGATTGATACATAATTCCTCTAAGGCATGAGAGAGACCGAGTTTAGCCTCGACAACCCTAGAGGAAATGTGGCTGAATTCCGCTTTGTTGGGCGACTTGAGCGGCGCCTGGAGACCATGGAGGAGCTTAGTAAGGAGAAATTGATAGGTTCCCCTAATTTTGGAAACCCACTTCTCCTTAACAATCTCCTTGAATCTTGGATGGTCAACCCACATGTTGAAGAACTTGAAGTAGTGCTTCTTGACCTCCGCAAACTTGCGCAAAGAAACAACACCTGATTTGTGGTCGGAAAGATGCCACTTGTCCGGGAAATCAGTCTCACAACCAAAATCGGAGCTCAACCATGTGGAATTCACCAAAACGCGATCAATATTGATCCAAACGTGGCCATTAGTCCATGTGAACAAGTTGTTGCTAGTGCAAGGTGCATCGACAAGTCCATGGCGACGACAAGCGTTGACCATGTCCTTGCACTCATACATCGTCATCGGTTTCCCATTTACTCTTTCATCCAAGTTCATGACAAAGTTGAAGTCACCCAAGATGATCCAAGGAAGCTCATGAGCTTCCAAAAGGCCATCCACGTGACACCAAATGGGGCGTCTTGCAACAACACTATGTAGACCATAAACAAAACACACTCCGAACTTAACACCGGTTGTCCTACAAGTAGCAAGACAACCAATGTGCTGAACGAAGGAGATAATAAAGTCTAGCTCAATAAAATCAGTATTCCATAATACAAGGATGCGTCCACATGAATCTAGGTGAAATTTTGAAACAAACTTCCACCCGGGAGCCATGCTATGCACCAACACATCTAGATCACGCCTACCACAATTAGTCTAAAAAATGCCACAAATATTCAAATCAAGAGAACGAATTACTTCCCTAAGGCCTTTTTGTTTATGAGATTGACAAAGCCCCCGGATGTTCCATGAGATGATCTTTATCGGAACACCTTGGAGTTGGTACCACCGAATCTTTGAGAGCGTCGGACACCGCCTTCACCACCTTGTTGAGGCCAATCACGTGGGGCTTCCAAACCAATAACAAATTGGTTCTTCAGGGCAACCTCAACTTCTCTGGCTTCCTTAAACTTCCTCTTAGCTAACTTCTTGTGTTGGGATTTAGATAGATCCTTCTCAGCCGAAGACATCACCTTGTCGCAATCCACCGAGGCCTCATGATCTGAGTGATAATCCGTCTCCACACCCTCACCCTCACCCTCATCACCTGAATCTACATTGTTTTCAAACTCAGAGAGAAGGTTAAAATTTTTAGGTGAACTCCTCTCACTACTAGTCAAAGTAGCCAAGGAGCTACCCTTGGAAAATCTAGCTTTGATGCTAGCCGAGGCCTCACCATCCTCCTTCTCGGAATTACTTTCAAGAGATCGGTCTGAGGGATTGGTGAGACCTTTGATATGAGCATTAGAAGAGATAGACAACTTGTCCTTACCAAGATTAGAAGACTTATGAACAACAAGAAAGGAATCAAGACGAGTGTTAGGTACCACACTAGTACCGTTACCAGATATCTAGTGTGGACTAAGTCCTCGGCATTGGGCTGGGTATTTGAAGGCGACTCCACATGATGGTCCTCAGTAGGAGCCACTTCAAGGTCCAACTTCTCCTTATCAACATGGTCGGAGGTATCACCAACAACAGCTGGCTCCGGGACCTTAGGCACCGTAGCTTTCCTAACCTTAGAGCAGCCACGCCTATCACCGGCACCACCCTTATTTTCCATGAATATGCAACATGAAATCACGTGACCAAACGAGAAATAATGCGAAAAATAATAAAAAGGGGTTTGTTTTCTTTGAGGAAGATAGTGCGCCATGCTGAAGTAAGTAGTGATGGAGTTAGCACCTTTCGGAGTGAGGCAAGTTATATCCTCTTATGCACTACTAGGTATTTGAACGAGCAGAATATATGTCATGGAGGTTGTTCCAAATATCTATAGAACAAAAACACTCCAAGACCCGAGCAATGACTCCCTCTGTAAGAGAGGAGGTTAATATCGCCATCGTTAATTGATCCTTTGCCATCCAGGTTTTGAAGACAAGATTTGGTTCTTCTCCGACTAGTGCCGTCGGATAAGGAGATGTATCGTTGACAAACTCATATTGCCCATGGGCTCGAAAGTATTGGCTGACCCGGGCTATCCATAGAGGAAGGTTATCCTAGGAAAACTTAACCATTATGAAGGACGAGAAGGACGGAAAGGCAGGATTTGCGATGGATGAGATAAGCGCCATTGAAGACCGCTAGGATTTCTATTTTGGTGTTTTGTGAAATTTGAAAAGAGAAGGAAGATGGAAAAGCTAGCAAGAGATAGTGGACGTTTGTCCTCTACACTCTGATACCATACTGAAAAAGAGGGAGAATTTGTTTGTAAAACTTCTTTGATCCATTCATTCCTGATGTACATCATATATAGTGAGTAAGTGTACCGTTGTAATGGCCTTAGTTTGCACTCTGGGTATTATTCTAGAATATGCCTATTACAAATGTCTGGATAAATATCTATACGTTGCTATTATGTATCAAATCCAAAGCACTTTTGTCTGAAAATCATACTCTTTGGGTTGGGTTCATTATTGATTGTGGACTCGTGTGGTAGGTACAAGGGGATTTTTAACTGTTGGAACCTGGGTAACGTTGCTGGTGTGGCTTGTAATCAAGGCAATAACTTTATCAGGACATACATTACAAAAGGCTCTAACTCTATGGGGTTTATTTTCACTTACACAACGGGCATGGTTCATCGCTGCATTATCTTTTGGGAGAGTATGGATAGAGAGTTATCTTCTTGTTTGGGGCCATCATTTTTTGACGGAGACCTCAACAACATTTTCACAAGTGTCGATCGGACTAAGGGATTAAAGTAATTTCACCCGGATTCGGACAAGCTGCAAGACTTGTTGGACAATCATGTGTTATTGAATTTGGGCTTCTCGGGTTAGCCATTTACATGGGCTCGGGGCAATATGACAAACAATTTTGTGACCAAAAGGCTCGATCTCATTACCGCCAACATGAACATTTTTGTTAAGTGGCCTAACACGTGTGTTCGACACCTTGTTAAATTCCCTTCGGGATCATTGCCCCCTACTCCTTAGCCTCTCCTCCA
Source organism: Phyllobates terribilis (assembly GCF_046119375.1). Taxonomy (NCBI): domain Eukaryota; kingdom Metazoa; phylum Chordata; class Amphibia; order Anura; family Dendrobatidae; genus Phyllobates; species Phyllobates terribilis. The sequence continues at coordinate 5,798 of NW_027366844.1, read as the reverse complement.
CGCATTTTTATCGGCCTTATCAACGTCCATTTTGCTTTGAGATGGTGTGGGCGTCTCACCAGGGTTTCATGCCATTCATCCAAAGAGCATGGATAAGTGACAAACCGGCTACCTTGGCTCTCAAAGCTCTCCAAGGCAGCCTCAAGGATTGTAGTAGGAGAATTTTTTGCAACATTTTTGTGATAAAATTTAATGTTAGAGAGGAGCTTGTTATGGCGCAACTGGAGATTAGTAGGAGTCCTTCGAATACTCTTCTGTCACTGGAGAGATCCCTCTAAACAAAATTGAATGATATCTTGCATAAAAGAGATGTTGTGGTTGCAAAATTTGAGGGAAGATTGGCTCGTCAATGGGGGTCAAAATTCATAACACATCATTCTTTCATATATTGACTATGGTTCGTAGAAGGAAGAATAGGGTCTCGTCACTTTTAAATGATAGGGGGTTCGTGGGTGGTTGAACCGAGAGCCATTGGGAGGATGTTCGTGGACAACTTTGAAGATATCTACCGAGCTATAGTGGACGACCTTGCTCCTATTGTTACACCATATAACCATTTCCCAAGACTTGAAGCCTCCGAGTAGTGTGTTTTGAACGTGGATTTTAGCAATGAAGAGATCTTCTTCGCGGTTAAAGGTATGGGGTGCTTAAAATGTCAGGCCCGGATGGGTTCCAACCTTTCCTCTACCATAAGTGTTGTACCCATGTTGGAGAAATAGTGATTCAAGCGGCTAGGTTGTTCCTCCACACATCGTCTCTGATAAGCATTGTTTAGTACATAATTGGCAGCGGTTCTTAGCACCTTTCAGAGGCGAATAAGAGGGAAGTTAGGCGTAATTTGTTGTTTGAATGCTCAAAAAGAATTTTGCTTCAAATCAGAGAAAATCACCAAGGAAGGCAGAAGCTGGGCAGTGGCGTGACCGCACCGCATCTGGCGCAGCCGCGCATGGCTCCTGAGACATTAGCGCAACCGCACCTTACACCGCGCGACCGCGCGCCCCACCGTGGACATGGAGACAAGGGCGCAACCGTGCTGACTATGGAGCGCACGCGCCTGTAATGGGCCGGACACGTGATGGGCTTCATAAGATGCTTCTTTTCTAGGCCCTTGTTCCTTATTATTTCTAGGTTTTGAGTGTAGCCTTTGGTTATAAAATGATGAGGGTTGCCTCCATTATCATTATCAGTTGTTTAAAATTCATTTCTACATACTTGGAATTATGCTTCACTAGCTTCCTTCGCAATTTGTTTCATCGCTGAAACCTTCGGACCAGCTTGGTTTGTAAGACATTCTACATTTGTTCTAGTTTATGATTTGAGTTGTTTCTTCTATCGTGCTTTAATTGTTTATTGAGTTGGATTTAGATATCTAGATTGGCCTCCTAGGAAGACTAGATTGATTCATACAACTAGGTCAAACTTATCCGAGTTGGAGAGTCTGACCATTAGGTAGCATAAGCAATCACTTGGGCTAGTTGAACTCGTGACTGTAGAGAGTTGAATGCATGATTAATATCAATCTTGGGTTAAGGATATTTTGTGCACCTATTCACTCCTGAACTTATTGTTGCTAGGTTGTTTAATCCTGATAGTTTCAGGGTTATAGGATAGTTAGAGTTATTGGGACTAGTTGGACCAATAACGATATTTGAACATGATTTAGGATAATTCACATGGATTGTTAAACTTAGGTTTTATATATTGTCAATGATCAACCTGCTAATATGTTGTGTTGATGTTGATTGAACGAAGTGTATTCTTTTAAGTAGTGTTTACTCAAACTCATTAGTTAGATTAATACATCGAACCCCCCCCCCCTTGGTTACTAAGATTGTCAATCATATTATCTGCATAAGAATTGAATTCCCCGACTCTTCGTGAAATCGACCCTTTCTTATCACTCTACTAGCTAGAGTAGTGGATAGGTATTTTACATTTGATTGAGCATAACAACACACGTTTTGTGGCTCATCAAATTTGGCGTCGTTGCAGGGAGTCAAAATTCTTCTCTTTTGTTTTTAATCTAAATTGACCTTGGTGCTGACCTACACGGGTCAGAACCCGTAATACTAATCACCTTCTTGTTGAGCTAACTCAGGAAAGGAGAAGCAACTCCAGTTTAGAAATGGCGAACCAACAGAATAATGGAAGCGGCTGGAAATTGATCGATCGGATAAACTTCAACATGGAACGACAACATCAGACAATGATCCTACCGGACATCTCGGGCGATGTGTAAGTCGGTCTTAAACCTTCGCTGATAAAGTTGCTCCCCGTTTTTCATGGTTGGCCTGAGGAAGATCCAATAATGCACCTCAAACAGTTCCATGACGTCTGAGTGTACACAAAACCGTCAAACACCCCCGAAGAGCAGATCAAGCTGAGGGCATTCGGGTTCACCTTGAGAGACGATGCACGTGCCTGGTATTATCACCTTCCGTAGAGGTCTATAGAAAGTTGGGAGAAGCTGAAACATGGAGTTCCTAAATGAATACTTCCCGGCTGCGAAGGTCAACGCGCTTAAGAGAGAAATCTCACACATAGTACAACAAGAGGCGGAACCCCTTTACGCCTATTTGAGGCGATTCAATTGGTTGGTTGTTAGCTTCCCTTTCCATGGATACGATGAAGACAATTTGGCAATCTTCGTAATCAACGGATTGCTCAATTCAGAAAGGAGAATGGTGGATTCCACATGTGGAAACGTTTTTCACAAAAGCTCTAAGGAAGCCATGGAGAGACTGCATTATATGGCGGAAAGCACCATGAGCTATGTAACAACCCCCACCGAGCAACCAGAGAGCAGGAAAAACCCGCAAATGAGGTGGATGGAGTGCAAAAGGCTCCAAGAGTTGAGCAGCGGGCGACGGATCCATCTACAGAACCGAACCCCCTATAGCTGAGGTTTTCAAGATTTTCGCTGGTCTAGCACAAAGGGTTGATGTTATAGAAGGTGCCATGCCATCTCCCATTTACTAAATGGCAAGATCAAATAGTAGAAATGCCAGTGCTGCAGTGCTACGAAGTGGAAAGAACTTAGATAGAGTACTTTCTACAGAAGCGGAAGATACTGTTGCAGAAGCGCAAGCGCGACCATGCCCTCACATGCGCGGCCGCGCATGGGTCTCTGAGGAGCAGCGCGTCCGCGCCCAAGAGACACGCAACCGCTCCAATGCGGTGATTTTTCCGGAAGTTAGTGCGTGACCACGCCATACAACACGCGAACGCGTCACTGACTCTAAGGCAGGGTGTGACCGCACCTATATCACGCGCGATCGCATTAACGGTTCTGAGGGTCCGCACAACCACGTCCATACAGAGCGCGACCGCGCCACTGCTACACTCGAGGCCTCGACACAGAACGTATAGAAACAAAGCAATCAACGTCATCACCTGATACCAAAGAGGAAATAGAAGACCCAAGAGGTGACTTTAGGCTACGCCAAATAAATTATGTGTGCCCAAACTTTCCACCACTTGGATCCAAGAAACCTCCAACACCGTTTCCTAAAGCGTTGAGAGACCTCCAATGCGGTGATTTTTCCGGAAGTTAGTGCGCGACCACGCCATACAACACGCGAACGCGTCACTGACTCTAAGGCAGGGTGTGACCGCACCTATATCACGCGCGATCGCATTAACGGTTCTGAGGGTCCGCACAACCACGTCCATACAGAGCGCGACCGCGCCACTGCTACACTCGAGGCCTCGACACAGAACGTATAGAAACAAAGCAATCAACGTCATCACCTGATACCAAAGAGGAAATAGAAGACCCAAGAGGTGACTTTAGGCTACGCCAAATAAATTATGTGTGCCCAAACTTTCCACCACTTGGATCCAAGAAACCTCCAACACCGTTTCCTAAAGCGTTCAGAGACACAAGGAGGCCATAAAACGACAAGGGATTCTTCGAGATTTTCAACAAGTGTGAGGTGCACATTCCACTGCTTCAGTTGATCAAGAGTGTCCCTCGACACGCCAAGTTCTTGAAGGAACTATGCACGGTGAAGAGGAACCAGAGATTAAAAGGAAAATAGAAGATCACGGTAAGCGAGCAAGTGTTGGTCGTGGTTCAAAGGCGTGTACCCAAGAAGCACAACTACCCTGGTATGGTAAGCAATCCCTGCCGCATAGGAGAGACTCGTTTTGAAAAGGATATGTTAGATCTAGGAGCATCCATTAATGTGATTTCATACTCTTTGTACAAACTACTAGGACTAGGACCCTTGCAGGAAACATGAATTGTAATTCAACTAGCTGATAGGTCCACAGTTTACCCAAATGAATAGTTTAGGACGTTCTAGTTATGGTTGACAAGATAATTTTTCGTGCTGATCTCTTCGTCTTAGATATGGAACATGATGGACAAGCAACACCTATATTATTAGGGAGACCCTTCATGAGAATAACTAACACTAGGATAGATCTAGATAGCGGATCTCTAACATTAGAATTTGATGGAGAGGTTGTAGCGTTCAATATTTTTGATGCCATGAAACATGCTATAGAGGATGTTGTGACTATTTGTTCTATTGATATGATTGACTCCGTAGTTCAGGATAAGCTCAACCTATCTAGTAAAGATACATTGAAATCTGACATAGAAAATAGTGTTGAACCATTTATTCATGAAAGCATAGGTCCAACACCTGATGTAGATATGATGGTAGAGAATCTAAGTGCAGCTGAGGTGCGTTTGGCCGGTGGGCCCACGTCGCTAACAATGGAGAGCGAAGGTTTCTTCCATCTATTGTGCAAGCACAAAAAATCGAGCTCAAGCAACTACCAGGACACCTCAAGTATGCCTTCCTAGGCAAGGAGAATACCCTCCTGGTCATCATCTCTAGCAACCTATTAGAGAAGCAAGAAGAGAAGTTTGGTAGGAGTGCTAAAAGAAAATATCGAGGCACTGAGGTGGACAATAGCGGATATTAAGGGAATCAGCCCCGCCACCTGTATGAACCGAATTCTATTAGATAAAGGGGCGAAACCCTCTAGACAACCGCAGTGAAGGCTAAACCCATCAATGATGGAGGTGGTAAAAAAGGAAGTGCTGAAACTTCTTCAGACTGGTATGATATTTTCGATCTCAGATAGCCAGAGGGTGAGCCCAACGTAGGTCGTTCCGCAGGGCGAGCTAGTCCCTATGAGAGCACAGACAGGTTGGCGAGTTTGTAACGATTACCGCAAGCTAAACGCGGTAACCAAGAAGGACCATTTTCCCCTGCCGTTCATCAATCAGATGCTTGAGAGACTGGCCGGTAGACCTTACTATTGCTTCTTAGATAGGTATTCAGGGTATTTTCAGATCGTGATCGCATCAAAAGACTGAGAGAAGGCCGCAGGATGCCGTTTGGTTTGTGTAACGCGTCCGGGACCTTCCAACGATGTATGGTGAGTATCTTCTCAGGATACATAGAAGATTTTATAGAGGTCTTTATGGACGATTTCACGGTGATGGGGACAACTTCAATCATTGTCTCGACCACCTATCCCTCGTTCTACGGAGATGTGTAGAGACTAATTTGGTTCTCAACACTGAGAAGTGCCACTTCATGGTGGAGCATGGAATTGTGCTAGGCCACATAGTTTTGGCCAAAGTAATTGAGGTGGACAAGGAAAAAATAGATGTTAGTCAGTCTTTTCCATACCCTACTAATGTCAAGGACATAAGGTCTGTCTTGGGTCACGCGGGATTCTACCGTCGGTTTATCAAAGTCTTCTCCAAAATTCCAGCCCCCTTGTGCGAATTGTTGAAGAAGGAGATAAGTTTCAAGTTGACCATCGAATGCAAG